>NW_021681007.1:59285-82309 GCF_001412515.2 Diachasma alloeum
TGAGCTGTAATCAATAAGCGCTTGTTCTCGTATCGATCGACCAAGATTCTCCATGCGATGCCGAAGGAATCTTCAGAGACGGGCAAATTAGAGATGAGCTTCAACGGCTCATTGGAGAGACAGAGACGGAGGTAGTGCATTCGCTCAACCCCAGGAATCTCCAGATTATTCCCGACCAACGAATGGAAAAGTTCTCTCCATGGCCTCCACTCCTTATACACTCCAGAGAACTTCGGCAACTCAATCTCCGGAAGAGCTCTGCGCGTTGAACTCTGTAGTTGCGCGTCGCCAGGAACTCGAACCGATTGGTTGAGGTTAGGAGCCCCCTTCTTCTCCAACAGCTGCAGCAGCGCTACTCTACCTGAAGCGTAATGCTTAAGCGCGACATCGAAGACCTGATTCTTAAAATAATCGAGAGAGGTCAAATTCTCGATCTTCTGGCCGACGAGTTTCTCATGGGACGCTTCCAGCTTCGCCCAATACGTTTCCAGCATGATGAGCTTGGAATCCAGAGCCGTCACGCCGAACTGCTGGATGCTCTCCTCCTGTGANATGACTCCGTGTAAATGCCTTCAATAAAGGATGCACGTGTCATCTGCAGCGAGATCAGCGCTTCGAGAGTTGCCATCTTGTGGAATTGTCAACAAAAAAAGAAAGAAAACCAACAAGAAAAACCACAACCTCGATCGACTGCTGCGAAAAACTAAAAAAAAACACTAAGCGAACGTGCTAGGAGAGATATTTAAAAATAAACAAAGAGCCAAGGACGCAGGTCAAAAAGCAAGAAAAAGCAATATGCGAAAAACAAAGCGTAGCCCAAAATTCCAGCGCAGATCCAAAAGGCGTTAAATCGAGAAAAATAAATAAATCACCTACAGCCGAACTTGAGGAAAAATCAGCAAAACCCCAGAGAAGCGCAAAAAATTGTAATTAATTTGACTTCCCTTTTTGAGCGAGCTGCACGATAATCCACCTCCTTCAGCGCAGGTCCGTAATACCCTGAGGTAGGTCGTTAGGGCTTTCCGATGGTCCAAGATACCCAAAGGTAGTCAATAATTCCTGGAGTAGGCCTGGAGTCACGCTGATACGGTCCTGATGAGCGAAAATTCTGAAACGGTCCTTCAGTACTGGAGATACGGCCCTGAAGACGGAGTACCCAGGGGTGGAGCAATGAACGGGATCGACACGTCCCTGGCAAGTAGGACCACTGGTGCGGGGCCCTCCGATCAGGTGTTACGGCACTGCACTGGCGTCCCCGTACTCCCGCGANTACCTCCTTCTTGAGCGCAGGTCCGTAATACCCTGAGGTAGGTCGTTAGGGCTTTCCGATGGTCCAAGATACCCAAAGTTGGTCAATAATTCCTGGAGTAGGCCCGGAGCGACGCTGACACGGTCCTGATGGGCGGAAATTCTGTAACGGGCCTTCAGTGCTGGAGACACGGCCCTGAAGACGGAGTACCCAGGGGTGGGGCGATGAACGGGATCGACACGTCCCTGGAAAACCGAACACGCCGACGGGAGTGAAATGAATTTATTGAATTTCAAGTAACCGATTTTATTTAAAGAGGCCTGATATGTGACCTTTCGTAATTCCCTTCGTTATCATCGTTAGGTATCCGGGAATAACTACTAGGACCAATTATCAGGGTTAATTGACCTGGAGGATTACGGGGATGCCTGGATCGAACGGTCACTGAACATTGTAACAGCTCGCCCAGTCAGCCGTGCGATCTTCTGAGCCGAATGAATTAAAATCTTAAGAAAAATGGAATATCAACCGCGATCTCCTGGGGTAGACAGACCGTCCCCTAAGGGTCAGTTAGTCCACCTTGGGAATCGCGGGGCTGATTGACAACCTGGAAACACGGGGTTGCTCCACCGAGTTAGTGTAGGGTCATCCCTAAACCAGCTCAGTAAGTCATCCGCAGTATCGTGGTCGACGTGGATCAACCGCTAATTAGCAAATGACTCGCCTCCTCGAAAGAGTCAGCAAGCCAGTCGCAAATTTACGGGGCTGATGAGGGATTCACTAGGGTAAATTATTCTGCACGGCACAAATTTATATAAAGTTGAATTTATTCAAAACTATTTGAATTCGCGTGAAAGAAACGGTCAGTTCAAACCCGTCGGGACTCACGCGGTTTTTCTCGATTTAAAATTTGAATTTTATTCCGTTTCGGAGTGACAGGCTACGAATTTATTTCGGTTCTTATTGAAAATTTCACTGATGTACTTTGGAGAATTTCATAAAAAATATTTTAAGTCCAGGAGGGCAGAAGACGAAAATTTTCTAAGTCCGAAGGGGACCGAGCGTGAAAAAAACAAAGTCCAAGAGGACAGAACACGAAATTTTTCTAAGTTCGAACTGGTTACTTTTAATTTACTTCTCGGGAGCTCTTTGGAGCTTATGACCGGCGGTTTTAAGAGTCGACGTTGAACTGACTGTTTCTCGTAGCGACTGGAGGTACCTCGACTGCCGAGCGGCGAGCTGTGCGCATGCGTCGAGCGGCGCAGTGGTGGGATGAGTGGGGTTGCCGCGTTCAGTGGAGCGCCTTGTTGACTGAGTTAGTGGGGGAGCGCGCCAACGGGGCACCCCTATGCATTGCGTATATCTCACCGCTAACACTGCGGCACCTTACATGTGTCTTTAAAAATACATTTTTTTACATTTTTTGACTTAGATTAATTATTTTTGACATTTTTTGACAGTAGATTTTCCATTTTCAGTGAATTTTGAGTTTGATTTTCACGATGTCCTAAACGTTTTTTTTTTGGCACCCTTATGGTACTGTAATTGACAATTTTTGTCTATTGACATTGTTTCTTGACATTTTTGACAAAATTTAATTTTGAGCCCATTTTTGGGCTAGAAATACGATTCTGATGATAAAATATTTTTTTCAATTTTTTATAATAATTCAATTGTTAATAACAATGGTAATTGTTATTATTTTGGAACCGTTATTATTTCATTCGAAGGTCCATATTTTATTAGTATATTTCGATACAAGTGCGACGGGGTGGTAACGAGTATGAAGTTGGCGGCCCGAGGCGAAGCCGAGGGCTGCCGATCACACGAGTTAAAACATCCCGTCGCACGTGTATCCGAAATATATTTTTTGTTAGTGATGTAACGTTCAGCGAGTGCCGAACTGTGCCATTTTTCGTTTACTAGTAAACGAAAAGTCTTTTCGTTTACCAGTTTCGACTTTTCGTTTACTAGTCAACGAAAAGGCACTTTTCGATACGGACTCAACGTAGCAGCAGTGACAAAAAATATTTTTCCATAAATTTTCAGTATTTTATCTTCACAACTTTCGGAAATATTGATTTGACCTTGAGAAATGTTTATTAACCTTTCGGGGTGTTGTTTATAACTTGAAAAATCTAATTAGTTGATCATTTTGTAGAGGATTTAGTGGACTATTTTTGTAGAATTTATTGTTCTAATGTGTTCATTAGTTTAGGAATTATTAGCATTTGTAACTAAAACAGCTAATTTGTCAAAATTGACATGTTTAAATTTTCAAATTTTCCATGATTTTCTTTCACATTCATGTTCTTGTTACTTGAATTTACTAATTTTAACTATTTTCAGATTTTTCGAGAATAATTCTTAACGGCATGTCAATAGACAATCAGATTTGTCTATTGACTTTTCAATTTTTTGTTGCATATTTTTGTAGTTCATAATCTATCCAGGATTTTCTATATTGAACTTTTTCCTACATTTCCCATAGGGAAGGCTAAAAATTCTCATAGTTTAATTGAATACACCGATATACGATTTGTGGGTGAGCGCGGGTGTGTGAATATTTGAAAATCAATATCTGCATTGTTTACCAAGATTAAGAAATGATTTTTTGGTTACATGTTGAGGATCTAGAGTACTCCATTTTAGAATTTTTTCGAATTTTTCTTCATCATTTTTCTGTCTTTTGTTAATAACAATTGAATTTATCAATAAATTTTTGCAACTTTTATTGGTGAGATTTATAGTTCTGCATTTATGGAGCATTTTTTGTCTTAAAACTTTTTCTCCATCTCTAATACCGATGGCGCTAAAATTTTTCAAATTTCTTGAACACATGGATATACGTTTTGTATATGCGCGCGTGGAAATTTTATTAATTCATATCTTTTCTGTTTATGAAGATGAAGAAATAATTCAATCTATTTTGGATTGAGGCTAAAAAGATCTTTCTTTTCTGATTTTTCCAGATTTTCCTGGTAAATTTTCATATATTTTGTTAATAACAATTAAATTTGTTAATACATTTTCATTATTTTTATGAGTGACATTAATAGTTCTCAACCCTGTTCTTAACCCTGCCCGTTCTTAACCCTGTTTATTAATGTTTCTTAACCCAGTTCTTAACCCTGCCCTAACATCACAAAGCTGAATTCTCTTTAATCATTGATAAGCGGGCTCCTGTATGGTGCCAAATTATTTTTATTTTGTATTTAAGTAATTATTTGTTTATTTTCTTGTGCAACGATTTTATTAAGGGTCATCGGCCTGCAACGCCAGAGTGAGAAATACTGTTCCGTCCTTCGTCAATGGTTTTCCATCTTTTCGTTTCTTTGTTTTTATTTATATATAGAGCCTTTTCGGTCTTTTGTCTGAGAATGTTTTTTATATGACTCTTGCTTGAAATATATGTGGTAATTAATTATTTAGAGTGAGTTGATTTGTCGATTTTCAAATAAGTAGAGGACCCAATTTCGATGGTCGATTATATTTTTGAATAATTCCATTGTTCGTAACTTTTCAATTTGCTCAAGATAATATCATTTATACAAAAACGTATGTGAATATGTAACAATAGGAATGTTGAGAATACTTTTTGTAGCTGATAAAATTCTCCACAAAAATCTTGTGCACTTTACCTTCAAACTATCCATTGGAGAGATGATACGACACTCCGGAATTTAGGGATTCCATTTTCCCACATTAAAGTGCAGAATTTATTTCCTTAGTTCTTCAATTATCTCATGATATACTAATTTCGGGAAAATATGTCAAAGACACTGTTGGAGTGAGTTGATTGAAGCCATGCTCAATTGTAAGAACGAAAAATCCTTGTTGAAAATTTTCACTGAAGGCTTATAAATTTATATTTCATCCCTTTCGAAAGGAAAAAAACAGTCAAATACGAAAAATGAATTCTATCGATCGATCTTAAATCTACTTCTTGTGTTTTCACTACGTCCGAAGTTACCGCTGATCTTAACATCTCCTGAGGGAAAATTATTCGACAATAAATAGAAAAAAAGGATTTCATTAGGATCTGGCATTTCAAAAACGTCCTCAGCATTAGGATAGTGTGAGTATTTGATTTTTTTTTGTGATCATTCCATGGATAGTGAATTGCAAGGCTGAAAAGTGAGTTTAGTTTAGTTGTTCCTTCACTTTCATATTTTCTTATTGTGCATCGAACGTGAGGCTCTAGTCAAATACAATGTTCATTAACGATCCCATTGTGATTCTTCAAACTTGTAAGAATTACAAAAAAATTGTTTATTCATTCCAGAGATCTTACGATATGGGTGAACGTGCTAAATACGCAATAGCTCTCTGGGCCAGTGATCCGGGTACGGTGTCTGTGGTTCTGACAGAGGATTTTGGCTGTAATAAGAAGAATGAGTTGATGGCAAAATGGGAGGGCCGATATTAGAAAATAAAAAAAGTTTTGGAAGAGAGTGGTAAGATTTCTATCACTATCTAACATTCCATTCTGGTTTGAGGTTTTTGAGGAGGAAGGTTGCCAGTGATTCAATTGGTTGTTTGATGAGTGCCGCACCACGTCTTGTAGCACTTTTTTCAATTTTTTTGATAACATTAGTAACCCTAAAAAAATTAGTACATTGTGCCATTTCATTCCCACTGATGATTATCCAAAAGGTATATGTTGGGGGTTGGAGTTTTTTCTTATTGCTCTCCACTAATAATCTCCTGATAATTGGAGTTTTTTTTTTACTGATAATTCACCTCTAGATCGTTAACAATGTTAAAAAGTGTCAGACGCTTACTCAACCCCCAGTTGATAAAAATTGTAGTCTAATAATGAATTGGAAACTGAGTAACGAGTAACGAATATCGAATCGCAAATATTTTCGGATATCGATGTTTAGAGAGAAAGTCTGCATAAAAAGTCTTGTGGTAGTACTGGAAAAATTACAGTCCATCGGCCATGAAAAATTCTACTGCTGCTCAGGTAAAATTTCTGTTTGGTTCTGGTCGGATTTATGTAGATTTCCGGTGAAATTTCTGGAGCTTTCTGTAGAAATTTTACATCAATACGAGGAGAATTCACTTGCTATCTAATAAAGTTTTCTGTGCCAATACTGGAATTTTTTCCTAGCTAGCACTCGGCATTAGAATTCTTCTAAAAAAATTCTCTGTGTATACGCAACGAGAGAAAAAGTTTCTGGTTTCCAGAACCTCGGTTCTGGAATCCAGAAACTTTTGGTTCTAGTAGAAAGCGTGGCACTGGAATCCAAAAACTTATCGCTGACTTTCAGTGACCAAGTGACTGGAATCCAGAACGGAAACGGTGCTGGATTTCAGTGACAAAAGTTCTTAAATTCATGTTTCGTTTTCGTTCTTGTATCTCGTTCCCCGGATAATCGTTCCCGGGGGATGGTTATTAGGAAAATTGTTCACCAAAACGACAATTTGCTCATAAAAAAAACCCTCAAAAACTAGTCCCGAAATGGAAAAATATCACAAAATCCAAAATCAAAACTTCATTCACGACATCACAAAGCGAATTAACATCAAATTTTGAGGTCATATGCACTTTTACAACAAAAAAAAAGATAATTATCTTTTCAATTTCAATACATATATTGAAAATTCGATACATGCCTCAATGAATTGAACAATATGAAATCGCCAATTTGAAAACAACGCGTATGAAAAAATTCAATAGAAAAACCAATAGAAATTCCATCGAATTTCTATTGGGATTTCTATTGGAATTCTACTAGAATTCTATTGAAAAATTCTATTTGTTTTTTGCGCCATTTCTATAGGAGCTGTTTAATAGAAAAGTTAATAGATTTTCATTTTTCTATGAAATTCTTGGACATGAATTTTCTAATTTTTTTTTCTTGGATTTTATTATGAGAAACAAATGAAAATACAGCGGAAAAAAATTAGAGAATTTACGCACAAGGATTTCATAGAAAAATGAATATCTATTAACTTTTATATTAAATTTCTCCTATAGACATGGCGCAAAAAACTAATAGAATTTTTCAATAGAATTACAATAAAATTTGAATAGAAATTCTAATAGCAATTCGATGCAATTTCTATTGATTTTTCATCATAGTGTCTGTAAAACGTAGTTTTACGGACACTTCGTGTCCGTCAAACACTATTTACAGACCGTGAAGAAAAATTACGTTCGTCACTCAACCGAAAACAACTTTTCTGACTCGTGCGATTGCATTCCTCGGCTTCGCCTCGGTCTGCAATCACTCGTCAGAAAAGTTTTTTCCGTCCTGTGACGAAAATAGCTATTTCTATTGAATTTTTTCATACGTGAATATCCAATGAGAAGTGAAAACAATTATAGATTCCAAGTGACAGAATATTCAGGTATGAAAAATTCAATAGAAACATTCAATAGAAAGCAATTATAGATGCAGAGTGTTCTCTGCGCCATTTCTATAGAAGATATTTAATAGACAAGTCAATAGATTTTTTTTCTATAGGTTTTCTTGGGCATTTTCCTATTTTTTTCTTGGGCTTCATTATGAGAAACAATAAAAAAAACAGCGGAAAAAATTTAGAAAATTTAGGCCAAAGAATTTCATAGAAAAATGAAAATCTATTGACTTCTTCATTCAATATCTTCTATAGAAATGGCGCAAGAACCAAATAGAATTTTTCAGTAGAATTCCAATAAAAATTCGATAGAATTTCTATTGGTTTTTCTATTGAATTTTTTTCATACGTGATTGGCAATGCTTTTCAGATATTTATCAAAATTATGATGATTGTATGTACCAACAAATCACATGTCTCGTGACTCATATCTCGGGACTTATGTCCCGTGACCCAAGTTTCGAAAGGGCAGTCAAAATTCTCACAAAGTGCAAACGCGATTACTCCGAATTCGATTGTTGATTTTCGTTACATGTGGGGATGTCCGTTCGAAACACCACCGAGACCTGAAAACAACTTCCCTCACGACAGAAAAAGCCAATCTGTGGATAAATAATTAGGGTGAGAGAGAGAGATTTCTATTTCCCACTCTGGTGGAGATTTGTGGATTTTTAAAGGTTTCCCACTTCGGTGGAGTTTTTGAGTTGAAGTCGACCCATTTTGAATGGAGTTGAATCTAGAGCTTCCCATTTCGATGGAGGATTTTGAGCTTAGTTTTTCCCGTTTCGATGGAGAATTTTGAGTCGAGTATTTCCCACTCCGGTGGAGAATTTTGGGTTTAGAGTTCCCCATATGGGTGGAGATTTGAGGTCTAGGATTTTCCCCCTGATGAGGTGGGGGCAATTTTTTTCTTGTGATCGATAAATGATTTTTGAGAGCCCGTAGATTGATTGAGAAGAAGGGCCATATTTGGAGTCATCCGGTCTTTTTATGGGAGTAACCCTTTTATAACTCTCGCGGAAATCGAATAAGACTAATTGAAATCTTAGCGCTCCATAAATTTAGTGGATATTACGGGGTAAAATAGGGATTCTTTTAAGTTTTGGTGGAAGGTCACATGGGGCAAGTGCAACCCTTGACCCCCGTGAATTGCCGGGTTGCCTTAGAGTTTCGGGGAGAAAATGTTAATTATATTAAATAAGGGTTATTAGGAATAAATTATTATTTTTGCCTCATAAATCCCGGAGATTCGATCCGTGAGACGCGTCTTAAATCCTAAAGAATCGATCGAGCCTCCATCCGCTCGAAAATAATGAATGAAAAGGGACGTAGCTAAGAATTAACGAGTTTACGCCCTTGATTTTCCCCGAATTAATTCGGTGGCTCCCTCGGGGCTTATACCTGTGAGGAGAAAACGTCTCCACCAATCAGAGCGCAGCTCGGTTGGTCGGAAGCCTCGCGGCCCGGTGTCGCAGCACTGACCTCCGAAATAAGTTCCGCGTTGACCGTCATCAATCATTAGTCACGTGTGAATTTCTGTGTGTGCCCACACAGCGTAATTATGCCACTCGGATTATTGTGTCTTTTGAGAAGCTGTGAGGACTAAAAGATGGTCCGTAAAGGGAAGAGAACCATGAAACATCGAAATATCGTCAGTTTTCCGGAATTTTTCCCCTAATTTCGAGCTATTTCCGGATAGTGTCGTTTCCCCTTTATGGCGGTATCCCTCTCGTGGCCCTCAGCCACGTGCAGCGGTTGATCACCCCTTTAGTCGTATTTAATGGTTCTGATTTGTCATTTTAGGGGTAATCCCTTATCCTGGATTTCTATCTGCGTGTCCCTCCGATTTTTTGGATCGGCTATTCCACCCGAATCGGGTCGGTACAGAGTTCTCGCGCCTTCCGGTTTATCCCGGTCATCTTTTGAGATGATTTTCGGGTTCAGTGAGTGTGTTTAATTATCGGTGGAATCAATACTTATTTTCCCAGTCGAAATCTGACGATTTTCGACTTTCGCTATTTCTTTCTCCCTCGCTCCTATGGCGAGGAGTATCTCTATTTCCTCCTACGTATAAATTGGATAGAGTTTTTCCCCTCGCGGCACCCCGCTAATGCGCCTACGAGTGGTGGCTCTCCCTTCCCGGTAAGTGTTCCCTCGTTCAAATTTCCCTCCGGATATAAATTAATCTGGAGTAGCTCCCAATGATCCCAAAATTATAATTTTGGTTTCATGGGCTTCGCTAGACCTTCCCGAGCTAGTTGGCTTTGGTTTTTTTTGAAAATTGACTACCGATTCTCCGCTACGGCGAGTTTAGTTTTAGTTAGTTTTTATTTCCTTCCACCGTACGTTATGCGTATACTGATGGGTTCATTTCCTGGCTCTCTCACTCTCACGGGGATTTACATATCTTTCCCCTCATTTCTTCTATGAGTATTCTTGAGTATTTCGAGATTAATCAACCCCATAGAAATTTTGCAAAAAATACACAAATAAAAATCAAAGCCAAGTCAAGAAATGTGGAATGGATCATGGAATGTGCTATCAGATTATTATGGGGAGGATAACTCTGAGTAGAAGGATTTAACAAAAAACCTTCATAAAATAAAAAATTCAGTAGAGACAGGATTCAAAGTTTTTGGCGCGGATCAGAAGATACAGATTGATACGAGACAATGAGTTGGAAAATTCCGCGCCAAGAACTTTGAATCCTGTCTCTACTGAATTTTTTATTATATGAAGATGTTTTTGAAAATCCTTCTATTCAGAGTTATCCTCCCCATAATAATCTGATAGCACATTCCATGATCCATTGGACATTTCTTGACTTGGCGTTGATTTTTACTTATTTATTTTTTGCAAAATTTCTATGGAAATTGTGGTTTCCAGAAAAAAATATTTCTTCTTTCCAGAAACGACCCCACACAACTTTTTCTTGGCGCAGTTTTTTTGCAAAAACATTTGTTTTTGTTTTTTTGGGAGATTTCAGTCATTTTTCCAAAACGAGCACATGATCATTTTCATATGAATCGAATTGATTTTTTTCCGCACAAGAGAAAGTATTTTCAATCACTTCTGCTCTAAGAAAAAAAGGTATTTCTTTCCTACATTTATTTATAATTCATGCTCCGATTCGACTTCAGAATTTCATGAAAAAATCGAACGTGCAAATTACCCGCGTAAAATAACCTCGGAAATAAACTCGCCCACATGTTATTCACGGACTGAGTTGAAAATCTAAATTAATCGAGGATAGGGGAAAAATTTCTATGCAATATACAGCGCTATATGACCTTGTTCGTCAATTTTTCATTAATTTTTACAATAAGTCGATGGTGAGTCTAGAAAATGCAAATCAGTAGAATTCAAGAAGGAGAGAGAAAGAGTAATGCGCTATTCAAAGCTCCCTCCACTGCGCGTGAGGTTGGAGCGCACTACTACCAACTTCGAAAACGAAATCTCACACTGCTTAGAGATAATGTGAAATGCGAGAATGTGGATATGATCCCATTGCTATGCGCGTAATTTCCTTAATATTAAGTCGAAAAATAAAATAGTGATATCAATGGAAAGCTAGTGGCCGATTTATGTGATGTAACTAATGCTATTTTTTTCGTAGGGTATCACGTTTTCATTTTATTCAATAAATGTGTTTCGGTGGTAGTGGAGGGGGTAGTTGCTTCGTGTATAGATACGCGGTGCGTTCGGCCTGATGTTTTGCTCAGTCGGTCAAAACTTTTCTTGGCCGATACGCTATCGCGTATCTCGATATTTTTATATTGCCGGGTGAGGAATTTGATGACCTCACTTGTGGTCGAGTTAATCGATAAAATATTATTTTCGGATTATATAGTAAAATTCAAATGATCATTTCCAATTTATTATTTGCCATTTGATCAGTTCTTGTTATGAATATTTTTTTGTTGTTGGTAAGATCAATACGAATAGAGAATCATGTAAATTAATAATTTTGACCAATTTCAATAGTGAAACACGCAAGGACAATGTCGATTTCTCTCTTTTTTTTCGCAGTTTTGACCACCCAATACCCGTCTCCACCTGAAATCCATCCCTCTCTCCACAACCTAGCAAATTGAGCCAACCAAGGACCGTTACCTTTCCCCAGAAATCTAGTTTTCTCCCTTTTTGAGTACCTTTTTGAGATTTTCGAATTAGTTAGAATTGATTTTTGTAGACTCCTCCGGTTTGGTGATCTCGGTTAAGGATCACCTGGCGCCCATAGATTGTTTGCATTTTTGAGTTTAATTAGATTCAGGGGAAGAAGGGCGAAGGTAATAGGCATTTTCAACCCCCATGAAAAATGTCACGTCACAATGGCATCAAATGATTTACGTATAAATTCTGGGCGACCAACTGAGCGTGGAATCCGCTAGGAAATCAATACGTTCTTCCAGATGATCTAGACTATCGGGAAAAGAAGGACTTTTTAACGAGTGGAACACCCTGGAGAAGCAAAAGAAGACCCAAAAAAATTTAAAAAAACTAGCGACTTTAAGAGATCGTTACTCTCAGCGGCAGGTCTGAGTGATGACGATGATGAAGTGACCCCCAGGGCTTGAACTTTTCCTGTAATCGAGGATTCAGAGAGTGGTGTTGAAGACGGACCCCGTCGAAAGAAAAGGGGCCCACTCAGAGAAAAGAGGGAGGACATTGGGAAACGTCCATCGGATAGTCAAAACGCGGAAAAATTTCCGCTTAGCCTCAAAGAGGAAACAACAAAATCCAGCGGAGTAAGCCCAACAAGAAAAACTCATGTCACCCAAACCCCACTCACCACAAGGAAACGCCAGGCTTGAGCTCAGGATGTCGGGGAGACTTACAAGGCTGATGACGCCGATGCTGAAGACTTTGATGAGGATGAAAGTGAGAAAGAAGGAAGTGGAAAGCTGAATGACGAAGAAGAAGCAGAGGAAAGCGGTCACAATAATTTAACCGAAACCTCAGCAGCATCGACCCCGATTCACGAAAATACTGACGAACATCATGATATTGAGGATACTCCTCAACTAAGAGATTCTCGCAGACGTCAGGGATTGAAGTCGCCAGTCCCTAGGAAGACAACAGCTCCATCTCGACCTACAAAGGATGCAGACGCGTCAAGGACATGTGGAGGAGTAAAAAATTATGGTGAGTCACCAAAGTAAGTTCCTCAGAAGAAGACAGCTGCATCAACCCCGATTCCCGAAAATACTGAAGATGACGAAGATGATGATATTGAGGACACTCCTCAACTAAGAGATTCTCGTAGACGTCAGGGATTGAAGTCGCCAGTCTCTAGGAAGACAACAGCTCCATCTCAACATACAAAGGACGTAGGAGCAGTAAGGCGGTGTATGAGGTGAATTTGAGAGTGAATTTCTGTGGTTCCCGGTAGCTTAGCTGGTAAGAGTGCCCGGCGCGTATCTGGGAGACCCGGATTCGATTCTCGGCTGGGTGAAGCGGAAATTTTTTCTCTCTAAATTCTAATTCTCTCAGAATTGTTTTTTAGATAGAGAAGTCCAAGCTCATGATGAGTCGACAAAACTTAAGCGACCAGAAAGAATAAGTCATATTTATGCTCTATCGGATGGAGAAACTGAGGATGAAAATGGTAAGATATCACATACTCAATGGAAATAACCCTCATTTTTTCTGACATTCTTCGATCTTCTTGAGTCGTGTCTCGTAACTAGTAACTCATGTCTCATGACTCGAGCCTCGTGCCTCGTGACTCGTGCCTCATGTCTCGTGACTTGTGCCTTGTCTCTCGTAACTCGTGACTTGTATCTCGGGTCTCGTGAGTCGTAACTCATGAGTCGGGTTTCATGTCTCATGACTCGTATTCTATGTCTCATGCCTCGTGACTTGTGTCCCGCGTTTCGCGTCTCGTGCCTTGTGTTTCATGTCTCGTGACTCGTGACTCCTGTCTCGTGATTCATGTCTCGTGTCTCGCATCTCATGTCTCGTATTCATGGCCCGTGACTAATGATCCGGATCCCATGTTTCGTATCTTCTGTCTAGTGCTCGTAACTCCCCCCACTCCAAACCTTTACCACTTCAAATCCCCCACTCCAAATTTTTTCCACTTCAAATTTATTTCCACTTAAAACCCCCACTTCAAATTTCCCACTTCAAATTTCCCACTTCAATTTTTTTCCACTTCAAATTTTCCACCTCAAAGTTTCCACTTCAAATTTTTCCACTTCCGATTTGTCTACTTCCGATTTTCCACTTCAAATTTTTCCACTTACGATTTTTCCCACTCCAAATTTTTCCGCTTCAGATTGTGCTCCACTTCAACTTTTACCCACTTCAGATTTTCCACTTCAACTTTTTCCCACTTCGAATTTTCCCCACTTTAAATTTTCTCCTCAAAGATCACTGAATCTTCGAGTTTGCCCCTTATCACCTTTTATTTAACCCTTGTATCCGTATTTTTAAGCTTCATAGCCCCTCATTTGACCCTATTTGACTCTCTGGTCATAGATCGGGGGGAAGGGTGTAAGAACTGAACACAAAGATTTCACGGTGGATAAATTGCCCAGTGCAAGGTTACTAGATACCCAGGTTGGGACAATGCATGTTCCAATGCTTTGGATCTGACCAATCGGAAACTCTGGATAGATCTCAGCGACAGTAACTGGCTAATGAGGGAGATAGGATACTAAAAAAAAGCCCAGCGACAAATCTACTGTCCCAACCTGGGGTGGGATTTTCAGTGCACTCAAGTGTACTTTCAAATTTTGACTGAAGAGGGCTACCCATGACCAAATATGACATATTGTTTCTCTCATTGCGTCTAGTTACCCCAATGGCCGTAAATGCCAGTGGCCTTTACACCTGACCACATTTATTTATTGAATAATAAATAAATATCGTTCGTTGACAAATCATACTTCACGTATGAATTGAACAACCACTATTCAACACTGTGTAACCTCAATCATATGCAAGCACCGCGCCTTTCTAAATGTCACTTTTCTTGTATAAACAAGTTGATATGTTCATTTTTTAAAAGATTAGAGCGCGTACAAGGATTAAAAAAAAACAATGCTTCCCTTCGGAAGCAAAAACCGAAATATCTCGGAAACTTTTTATGAAGGGTATATGTTTCGAATCATTATGATAGAAGACATCGAGACGAATATTTTGAAAAATGAAAATAAAATCGGATGAGTAGTTTTTGAGATATTCAAGAAAATATTTTTAGATACATAGTTGAATATCTCCTAAACTAATCGTCCAATTCAGCCCATCTTCAATACGAAATATTGTACTCATGAAAGGAAACATTGTGCCAATTTTCGAGATGATATGTTGATTTTTAAAAAACTGAGAGCGCGTACACGGATTTTTAGCCAAAAACCGAACAATTGAAATATCTCGAAAACTTAGTAGGACGGGGTATATATATTTTGATTGATTAGGATAGACGACATTGGGCGAAATATTTTGAAAAAAGTGGTAAATCGGTTGAATAGTTTTAGAGATATTTGCGAAAAACGATTCAGAAACAAATGTCGATTTCTCCAAAACGGCTGGGCCGATCGGGCTGAACTTGAACACAGAGTTAGTCCTTATTGATACCTATAATCTGACAAAATTTCAGATTTTTCGAAATTATTTGAGCCGTATATTTCTTCGATTTTCTGAAAGTTGACCATCAAGTGGACCGATTCGACCACCCGTGCATACACACATAGTCCTCAAATTTTGTATTTTTAGGTTTCAGACCAAGCTACATCATTTCCAGGTAAAATTAGAGAATCGAAAAATTGAATGATTTCAATACTTCCATTCGGTAGCAAAACCGTAGTTAGAGAGAATACTTCAATGTGGTTTCTCATACTTATAGCCCTCTCCAGGCAAATTTGTAAAGTACAGAATACACCGTTCAACTGCCCTGAAGATCCCACCCCTGGGTATATAGGAACCTTGGCATAGTCTAGATACTACTATAGTAGGACTAGCGAGATCGTTCCACTGAGAGGAGAAATGGGGGAATGTCAGTCCAATGCATAACGTAAAATTTCCCTTGAAACAAAGAAAGTGTTCCTGATTTATCAATTTTTTAAATGTTTGTGTTTTCATGGAGTTTTTCATTTTGATTTTTTCAATATATGGTCAACATGATCTATTCCAGAAATTCCAAAGACGACCAAATCCAAACGCAAGTTGCTTAATGATGAAAAGGAGTATAACTTGCTTCCACCAGCGCGAAGACGTGGACATGAAGTATGTTAGAAAAATGAAGATGAAACTGATAAAAACTCAACATTGTATAACTTTTTTTTATGGACTGAAATTTATCCAAATACTGAAGTGTTTGTGAAGAAAAGATTATTGAGGCGTGCCCTCCAGCACAGTAGGAATAGACCCGGCGATTTCGTGTGTTTGTTGATGCGGTTTTTTCTTGGCGAAAAATTAAAGGACATGACAGTACAGGGTGGGAAGAGTAAAGAGCAATTCCGACGTCGGTGTATAATGCTGTGAGGTATAAGTCCAGATGATATTGAACATTCAAAGGGACCACACTGTCGATATGAAATTCTGTATACTTCGATGATATTGATAGCATTTCGCACATTTTGAGCTAAAAATGATCTTGATAGGGTAAAAAATGGAATCGACAAAGAAGATGGAAAAAAATGTGATTGGTTCAGATGACGGTTATGGAGATAAATACGTAAATATCTTGGGAAATAGAATCGACAGACTGGTCGCTTCTCATACGAATGTTCACATCTAATAAATCTAATCATTGGCCATCCATTCACGAACGATACAGCTGATTGATTGACTAGTGATGCCGCCAGACGAGACGAGTCAAAACGAGATTAGAAACTCTATTTTTCGTCTGATCTTGTAGACAGGAAACCCTCTTCTCGTCTCGTCTCGTACGAAAATACAATAGAAATTTCTTTTCTCATCTAGTGGAAAATTGAAACATCCTACCGGCTCGTCTTGTCTTGTGTCGCCTCGTCTCGCTTCCTTTCGTCTCTAGAACCATATCTACTCGGAAAAATATACAGACTGTCCCAAAAAAAACCTTTTACCAGTTCCAAACGATCTTGTTTCGGTTTATTTTCTCTCGTTATCGCGGCCGACCCTTCTCGTCTCGTTTCTGTCATTCTCTCTCCACGCAAAATTCAGATGAGATAAGTTAGATCTCCCTATGTCTAGGGGCGGTCAACACTCTGGTCCAAAGGGACGATCGAATGGATGAGAAAAAATATAAACGGATTGTCACACAGTTGTGTACAAGGAGTCGATCGAAGAATATCAAAGAAAAAAAACGAGTAGAATAACGGTTCAGAACGTGCAGGTGTTGATGAAGAAACAACGACAAGGATACCTCAACGCATGAATAAGAACCCGGAACCTTCCAAAGCAGCTCAGAAATCGACGCTGAACACTGAAGGAGATTTGAATTCGGATCAACATACGACTCCTTCTGAACCAGTGCAGAGTCGATCAAAGAATGGTAAAGAGAAAAGACCAGACGAGAAGAACCGCACTCCAAAACGTAGAGTTTTTGATGGTGGAGAAAAAAATAAGAACCCGAAATCTTCCAAACTAGTTCAGGAACCAAAGCTTTCTGAACCAATGACGATCAGTGACGAACATTCCAATTCCGATCAATCCCCAAGCCCTTCTGGACCAAAATCTGCCAAACTGGTGATCACTGATGAAGATTCCGATTCAGATGAAAACCCGAGGCCTTCGGGACCAGCTCAGAGGTCTGAGCCGAAGAGGTCTGAGCTAAAGAGGTCTGAGCCGAAAACTCCCGAACAAGCTGGGGAACTTAGTCCCCAACTTGTTCAGAGATCTGTAGAGGAGCAAATTCCTCAACATGAGATCCCTGTAGAAGTTGAGGGATACCTCCTCCAACCAGAGATCCTTGAAGTAGTTGAAAAAGAAGTTCCTCAACGAGAGATCTCTGCACAAGGTCAGGAAGAGATGGCTCCTCAACGGCAGACCATTTCTGAAGAGCAGGTTATTCTCAAAAATGATGACATTTCTGGATCATCAGGGGAAAATCTAGAGAGAAACTTGAACCAAGGTAAGATGTATCGTTATATAAGCTCGAGTCTCGTGCCTCGTACCTTATGCCTCGTACCCCGTGTCTCATGTCTCGGGTCTCGCATCTCGTGTATCTTGTCTCGTGTCTCGTGTCTCGTGTCTCGTGTCTCGTGTCTCGTGTGTCGTGTCTCGTGTCTCGTGTCTCGTGTCTCGTGTATCGTGTCTCGTGTCTCGTGTCTAGTGGATGGAAATTTGTGTAGTACGAAGGATCTCCAAGCTCGGACTTCGTGCCTCGTGTCTCGTGTCTCGTGTTTCGTGTCTTGCGGATGAAAATTTGTATAGTACGAAGGACCCCCGAGGTCGGGCCTCGTGCCACGTGCGCCGTGTCTCGTGTCTGGTGCCTCGTGCCTCTTGGATGAAAATTTGTATAATACGAAGGATCCCCGAGCTCGGGTCACGTGTCTCGTACCTCGTGTCTCATACCTCGTGTCTCGTGTCTTGGACTCGTGACTCGTGTCTCGTATCTCGTGGATGGGAATTCGTATGCTACGAAGGATCCCCGGTCTCGTGCCTCGTGCCTCGTGTCTCGTGTCTTGTGTCTCGTGTCTCGTGGATGGAAATTTGTACAGTACGAAGGATCCTCGAGCTCACACAATGATTGCTGATTCCACGTATATATTCCAAAATGGCTTACCAGAAACCGGAACATAACACTTGCAGATGAAAGGCAGAAATATCAGGCGACCGATAACAGCAATGGAAGTGGGAAAGGGGTGATTAGGCCCAGCAAAGCACAGGACAAGGGAAACTCCCCTAAGAATGAAGGGAGGAGTGCCAGAAAGACACAAGATGGATCCAGAAATATAAATAGAATTAATAGTAGAGGCTCAAGGCAAAACGAGACGAGAGACAGAAGCAGGAGGGATAGAAGCAGAAGAAAAAATTAGGCAGTAGTCAGGGGGGAAATTTTGAAGTGGGAAAAAATTTGAAGTGGGAAAAAAGTTGAAGTGGGGAAAAACTTGAAGTGGGAAAAATTGAAGCGGGAAAAAACTTTGAAGTGGGAAAAAATTTGAAGCGGGGGAAATTTTGAACTTTGACGTTAATTTGGAAGTTGAGCGTTTTGGGAACACGAGGTCCAGACGGCATTTTAGTGAGATTTCCAACAGAACCTCCAGCGCTGATTTCAGTGAAACCTGTATGATATACACCAGAAATTCCTGCAGGACTATTCTACTCAAAACCCTTTTTGAGATCCCGCTAGAAGTGGTATTAAAGGTCTATGAACTTGTTGGGATTCGGAAGTTATGAGTATCGAAGAGCGTGGGCCGAGACAGAAAAAAATTCATAAAGCTTCCAAAACATTGCATTCCATTCCATTTTATCTTAACACTAGGGGGCTTCGTTCCCTGCTCGCTTCGCTCGTCAACCTCGGGGGGGTTTCACCCCCCGCTCGCTTTGCTCGCCTCCCTCCAGTGTGACCGTGCGGGTATAACCATGGATGTTCAACAGCTTCATTATTGAAATTTTATTATGGAATGAGATGATATAGGGCTTTTTGCCAAAGGAGTAACCTCAGCGGCATAACCCCACTCTACCCGAATCCTCACCTAATCGCGTGCTCCCCACCGGCCCAACCGAGTTTACTTCTTTGGTAATATGCACCAAGATAGGTATGTAGTAAAAGGACCCTCCTCCTATATTGGGAGGGTCCTTTTACATAAATTCTCCATATATGAGGGGGGTCCCCATATATGATAGGGTCTTACATATCCGGGGACGGTCCCTACATATGAGAAGGACGCCATATATGGGAAGGGTCCTATACCGGGTGTAACAAAATTTGCGCATATGACCTATATAACGATATTCCTCGTGGAAAAATAAGGCGGACTTCAATCATGAATATCTCCATCCATATTCATCCGAGTCAAGAATTTCGTTACACCCTGTATTGGAACCACCTTGTATGGGAAGCCCCTCCCTATAATGAGGACATCCCTATATAAAGACCCCCCCTCAATATGGGCACCCCCACTATATGAAGACCCACCGATATAGGGACCCCCTCTATATGGAGACCCCCCCATATGAAGACCACCCTATATGGGAACCGCTTCGATATGGGGACCCCCCTATATAGTATAGTACCCCCCTCTATATGGGGATCCCCCTATATGAGGACGCCCCTATATGAGGACCCCCTTATATGGGAACCCTCCTATATGAGGACCGCCCCATATGAGCACCCCCCCTCAATATGGGCACCCCCTTAATATGAAGACCCCCCTATATGAAGACCACCCTCTATAGGGACACCACCTATATGGAGACCTCCCCCTATATGGGGATCTTCCCTATATGGGAACCCTTTCTATGGTGACCCTATTATATGGGAACTCCTCCCCCCTATATGAGGATCCCCCTATATGGAGACCCCCCCTATATGGAGATCCGTCTATATGGGAACCTCTTCTATATGAGGATCCCTCTATATGAAAACCCCCCTTATATGGGGACCCCTCCTTATATGGGAACCCCTTCTATATGGAAACCCCCCCCGCCCATATGGAGACCCCCTGTTTTTTTGAATTTTCAAGCAGGATAAAATTTGGAAGTGGGACAATTGCAACGAAGAAAACAATTTATCGATCGATCTGCTGAAAACAAAAAGGCTCCCCTTCGGAGGATCCAACAATTTTCCATCTGCGAAATTCGCTACCGAAAAATTTGTCTTCCGAAGATTTTCCACCGTTAGCTCTGGAAGACCTTCTAGAAAAATAGTACTCTTCCGAACATCTTCCAATATTGTCTCTGGAAGATCATCTATAACAGGGAGTCATCTTTCGAAGATCTTCGAAAGCATTCTCCGGAAGATTCTCGAGAAAAAGATGTCGTCNACCTGTCACATGTCTGAACTTGAGATTTCCCGTAGTTTCTCATCTGCCGCACCCCCTTCGTGTGAAATTGTTGTTGATAACGATATCAATATGTAAATATTTATTTNTTCGAGATAATCTTTTGAAGAATCTCGCAGAGACTCTTCGGAAGCTCTTAAAAAGTCAGGAAAATTTCTACCCGAGCATAAACTCGAAATGTTTTTTTCTCTTCCTCATCACGAAGGATTTAATCACAGGATGTGATTGTTGGACAAATTTCACTCTGTTGGTGACTTCAAATATTTAAAAAGAACATTACGAGGTTTCGAGGTCAAACGCCGAATCGTTATATTAAATTGTGGTTATTTGGTTCGTGTTACGTTCACGGATAATTTGAGAGTAGTGATATAATGCGGGTTCTGGCACAATGTTTTTGGCGTCAACCTGGTCGTTGGGGCCCAGTAAGCGGGGTCAGATGAAAGTGGGTGGGTGGGTGGGTGGTTGATTATTTCGCGGGATCGCGGTTTAATTCGCGGTTTAATTCGCGGTTTGATAAAATAATTCGCGATTTTTTCCCTCGAAGTGATGAAAGGGTTAATTAATTCGCGGGGTCAGGGTTTAATTCGCGGTTTGATGCGCAGGGTCGCGGTCTAATTCGCGGATTTAAATCGCGGTTTTGATTCGCGGGTTCTTTACTTTAAATACCTGAGGAGGGTCACAATAGTTTGCGGGGTGTACAGTTTTCAAATTCCTGCGATATCAATGAGTCATCACAGGAAGGGGCTAAAAGCAAAAAAAAAAAGGTCATAAAAACTTTCACTCTTTCATGGATTCTAGGAAATGATAAGAAGATTAAGGGGGTCTTAAATCATCAAATGCTACCTCTACATTTTTCAAATTCCTGAGATATGAATGAGTCATCACAGAAAGGGTTTAAAAGCAAGAAGGTCATCAGAACTTTCACTTTTTAATGGATTCCAGGAAATGATGAAAAAATTAAGGGAGGTCATGAATCATCGAATGTCACTTTTATATTTTTCAAATTCCTGAGATATGAATGAGTCATCACAGAAAGGGTTTAAAAGCAAGAAGGTCATCAGAACTTTCACTTTTTAATGGATTCCAGGAAATGATGAAAAAATTAAGGGAGGTCATGAATCATCGAATGTCACTTTTATATTTTTCAAATTCCTGAGATATGAATGAGTCATCACAGAAAGGGGTTCAAAGGAAAAAGGTCACAAAAACTTTCATTTTTTTAATGGATTCCAGGAAAACACAATGGAGGATCATAAATCAATCTACATACATGAGCACACAAACCTTGAAAAATTTTCAGGGGTGGGGTGAGGGCTTGATTATATAACGTCTCCATTTCGAGACTGCAGCATCAGTTTACTTTTTCTTGTGCTCATGAGGAGCTACTCTAATCGACGACAACAAACTTTGAAGGGGGATACTATACGTCAACAACAAAAGTTAAAAAATAGACGGTCGCGGCTTAATTCGCGGTTTGATTTGCGGGGTTGCGGTTTAATTCGCGGTGTAATTAGCGGTTTGATTAATTAATTCGCGGTTTTTTCCCTCGAAGTGATGAAAGCGTTAATTAATTCGCAGGGTTGCGGTGTAATTCGCGGTTTGATTCGCGGGGTCGCGGTTTAATGCGCGGTTCAATTCGCGGTTTGATTAATTAATTCCCGATTTTTCCCCTGGAAGTGATGAAAGAGTTATTTAATTCGCTGGTTAATCAATTTGATTCGCGATTTTGCGTTACAAAGGACCTTCTCGGTGACCTAGTCAATGCACCCCGCGAGGAGGTGAGTGAAGGGGTTAATTAATTCGTAGATGTATAAATCATAGAAGGGGCTCCTCTTCTTCTTCAAACATTGACACCTGGCTCCACTTGACATGTCTGAANCACAGGATGTGATTGTTGGACAAATTTCACTCTGTTGGTGACTTCAAATATTTAAAAAGAACATTACGAGGTTTCGAGGTCAAACGCCGAATCGTTATATTAAATTGTGGTTATTTGGTTCGTGTTACGTTCACGGATAATTTGAGAGTAGTGATATAATGCGGGTTCTGGCACAATGTTTTTGGCGTCAACCTGGTCGTTGGGGCCCAGTAAGCGGGGTCAGATGAAAGTGGGTGGGTGGGTGGGTGGTTGATTATTTCGCGGGATCGCGGTTTAATTCGCGGTTTAATTCGCGGTTTGATAAAATAATTCGCGATTTTTTCCCTCGAAGTGATGAAAGGGTTAATTAATTCGCGGGGTCAGGGTTTAATTCGCGGTTTGATGCGCAGGGTCGCGGTCTAATTCGCGGATTTAAATCGCGGTTTTGATTCGCGGGTTCTTTACTTTAAATACCTGAGGAGGGTCACAATAGTTTGCGGGGTGTACAGTTTTCAAATTCCTGCGATATCAATGAGTCATCACAGGAAGGGGCTAAAAGCAAAAAAAAAAAGGTCATAAAAACTTTCACTCTTTCATGGATTCTAGGAAATGA
>NW_021681007.1:82394-82704 GCF_001412515.2 Diachasma alloeum
GCGGGGTCGCGGTTTAATGCGCGGTTCAATTCGCGGTTTGATTAATTAATTCCCGATTTTTCCCCTGGAAGTGATGAAAGAGTTATTTAATTCGCTGGTTAATCAATTTGATTCGCGATTTTGCGTTACAAAGGACCTTCTCGGTGACCTAGTCAATGCACCCCGCGAGGAGGTGAGTGAAGGGGTTAATTAATTCGTAGATGTATAAATCATAGAAGGGGCTCCTCTTCTTCTTCAAACATTGACACCTGGCTCCACTTGACATGTCTGAATTTGAGTTTTCCGGTACTTTCTCGTTTGCCCCCCCCCC
>NW_021681007.1:82963-85540 GCF_001412515.2 Diachasma alloeum
AAGAGGAGTGCGAGTCATAGTGAGAAAAGACGTTTAACTCACATGTTAGGACGACTGAAAGCGTTCTACGCAAGATTCAGAAACTTGGAAGTGCTAGGAGGAAACTTAAGGGGTAATTTTACTGATAGAGTCCGATGGGAGGACTTATAAAGTGTTTTTGAGGGTCGCATGAGAACAGGAGTGATTATTAACGTGAAAAATCCAGACAACCCAAATTTTTAGATGATGCTAGACGAATGCTCTGTGTACGTTTGAAAAATGCATTGAAACAAGAAGGAAGTTTGAAAGTGAATGTAGTGTTAACGTGTAAATATGAAATTAATAGAGATGAACATCTCATTGAAGAAGAAAAATATTTCAGTACCAAGAATGAAATAATTCTTGATTCAACTGATATTAGGCAGTGGTTTGATGAACACATAAGAGAAAAACTTCTTGTGAAAGCGGATGAGTTCCAGGAAAGAGACTCAGGCTGGAGATTAGTTGACGTCATTAATTTAGAAGTGAACATAAATAAATATAATCCATTGCGCGGAGGATCTAGCTTCGTTGAACTACCTGAAGGGATTAAAAAGAAACATGCTGTCGTGAACGTTCAAAATAAAGACGATGCCTACTGCTTCTTATGGTCCATTATGGCCGCCCGCTGTAACGTTCGAAATGAGCAACGAACAAATTCATACCCCTCTTTCAGCACTGTCATGAAAAGCTTTGGTAACTTCAATTACCCGATGGCATTAAAAGACATTCCTAAGTTCGAGATAATGAACGAATTGTCGATTAATGTATAAGGAATAGACAGTGACGAAGAATCAGAGAAAAAATGGATTGGGCCCCTTTATTTGAGCAAAAATCTTCCAGCCACACTAGAAGAGGAAGAAAGAACAATTCACCTTCTCATGATTGAAAAAGAAGACATCCTCGATGGTGAACAGGAAAGAATTCATCACTACACATGGATCTCGAATTTGTCTCGTTTAGTTGGTACACAAATTTCAAAAGTTAAACGTAAAACACTCATATGTGACAGGTGTTTGTGTCACTTTTTCAAAAAAGAGGCCTACACTAATCATAGGGTAGATTGTGTATCGATCAATAAGTGTCGAATGATTTTTCCGCATCGTGGTGAAAAATATTTAAAATTTCAAAATTTCAAAAATCAACTGACTGTTCCATTTGTTGTATACGCTGATACTGAGTGTTTATTGGAAAAAGTGTCCGATGACAATGATGTAAATACCAAAATATATCAAAATCATGTACCATTCGGTGTTGCAGGTTATGTGAAATGTAGCTATGATAACTCAAAATTGGAACTCTCTATTTATCGTGGAAAAGACTGTGTAGAGTGGTTCATTGAG
This sequence comes from Diachasma alloeum, assembly GCF_001412515.2. NCBI lineage: Eukaryota > Metazoa > Arthropoda > Insecta > Hymenoptera > Braconidae > Diachasma > Diachasma alloeum. The sequence goes on from NW_021681007.1 coordinate 84,325, forward strand.
CAGCTACGTATTTTAGCTATAAAAGATGATGCTGAGTTACAGAGAAATGAGCCTATGAACTTGACTTTCGAAATGGAGCGAGCCTATAATGCAGCTAGAACATGTCATATTTGTGGCAGGGCATTCACCGAAAAAGCGGTGAAACATCGGGACCATTGCCACTTCACGGGAAAATATCGCGGAGCAGCTCATCCCGGTTGTAACCTGAATTACACAGAATCGTGTGTAATCCCTGTGGTTTTCCACAATTTGTCAGGTTATGACTCGCACTTTTTCATTAAGTCCCTTGCGAGACAATTCGAGGGCTCTGTGACATTACTCCCAATTACTAAAGAGAAATACATTTCTTTTACGAAATCAGTCGAATCAACAAGAGTCCACTTGAGATTCATTGACTCATTTCGTTTTATGGCAAGCAGTATCGATAAACTTTCTTCATATTTAGAAGATGAAAAAAAAATAATCACAGCCAGTCATTACCCTCAAAAACGACAATTCGAACTGGTTGTACGTAAAGGAGTTTTCCCATACGAATACTTGGATACATGGGAGAAATTAAGTGTACAACAATTACCACGGAAAGAAGAGTTTTATTCTCAACTGAATGATGAGCACATATCCGATAAAGATTACAACCATGCATGTGATGTGTGGAGAAATTTCAGCATCAGAACACTCGGTGAATATGCGGATTTATATCTGAAAACCGACGTATTGTTGCTAGCAGATATTTTCGAAAATTTTCGAGAGAGTTGTTTCACCGCATACAACTTAGATCCTCTTCATTATTATACAGTACCAGGACTGGCGTTTGATGCAATGTTAAAAATCACTGGAGTTCAACTGGAATTATTTAAAGACCCTGAGATGCTCCTTTTCATTGAGAAAGGCATTAGAGCAGGACTGTCGCAGTGTTCTGACCGATATGGAAAGGCTAATAACCCCTACATGGGTGCTAATGAATATAACCCAGAGGAAGAGAAATCATATTTGATGTATCTAGATGTGAATAACTTATATGGAGCAGCAATGAGTCATCATTTGCCGAGTGGGAATTTCTGTTGGATGGAAGATTGGTCATCCCTCAACATCCTGAACATTCCAGATGACTCAGAGACTGGATACATCCTGGAGGTTGATCTGGAATACCCGCAGGAATTGCATGAAGAGCATAAAGATTTACCAGTGTGCCCGGAACACATAATCCCTCCAAACG
>NW_021681007.1:85801-86818 GCF_001412515.2 Diachasma alloeum
ATGAATAACGCGGTTTTCGGAAAAACAATGGAAAATGTTAGAAAACATCGTTATGTGAAACTCGTATCAAGATGGGATGGACGATGGGGTGCTTAGAGTTGGATATCGAAACCCAACTTTCATAGTAGTATTATTTTCGATAAGGATTTGGTAATAATCCAAATGAGCCGAACGAAAATTAAATTTAATAAACCAATATACGCAGGCTTTAGTATTCTAGATATTTCTAAAACATATATTTATGATTTTCACTATAATTATGTGAAAAAAACTTTTAAGGATAGGGCAAAACTATTGTACACAGACACGGAAAGTCTTATTTATCATTTCAGAGTAGAGGATATTTATGAAATTATGAAAAATGATATTGATAAATTCGACACTTCTGATTATCCAATAAATAATGTATATAATATACCTCTAAAGAATAAGAAGAAATTAGGTGTAATGAAAGACGAAAATCATGGCAAGATTATGACTGAGTTCGTGGGGCTCCGAGCAAAAATGTATAGTTTTAAAGTGTCTGGTGAAGATCGGGAAAAATCGCGCGCCAAAGGAGTGAAAAAATCAGCATTGAAACGTATTACATTTGAAGACTATAACGCCTGTTTGAACCAACATAAAAATGTGTGGATGTCACAGAATATGATTAGATCGATCAAACACGATGTGTTCACNGCCAAATACGACAGATACTTTGCCTTATGGTTTTAAGAATAATAATATTGTAAATAATTTGTAAAAAAAATTATGGATGGGGGAAATAAAAACATAGTTTGTTAGGAAAAAAAAAAGTTTTTTTATTCAGTAAAATGCCTCATACATGTATCTCTTTAATCCACCCAACGACTATGCTGCCAGTTTCATCTTCTTTTGTTACTCGGAACAACAACAACAATAATGCTATAAGCCAAAGAAAAAACATTCCCACTGCTGCTGCTTTAAAAAATAATATTGTGACGGATGACTGCTCATCTTTTTCACACTCATATAAAAACTCATCTAGTTGTACATAAT
>NW_021681008.1:907-2252 GCF_001412515.2 Diachasma alloeum
AGAGAGACAGAGAGAGACAGAGAGAGACAGAGAGAGACAGAGAGAGACAGAGAGAGACAGAGAGAGACAGAGAGAGACAGGAAGGGACAGAGAGAAACAAGGAGGGACAGAGAAAGACAGAGAGAGACAGAGAGAGACAGAGAGAGACAGAGAGAGACAGAGAGGCACAGAGAGAGACAGAGAGACACAGAGAGAGACAGAGAGACACAGAGAGACAGAGAGACAGAGAGAGACAGACAGAGACAGAGAGAGACAGAGAGAGAGAGAGACGGAGAGAGACAGAGAGAGACAGAGAGAGAGCGAATGGCTGACGAAAAACCTCAAATGATTCTTTTTCTCGCATTCAGTCCGTGATGTTTCACAGTCCCGTGCGCGCATGCGCAAATGGTCGCAACAATGCTGTAGCGTGTGGGAGCGAGACGGAGACCTCTCTCTCACAAAAGTTTCTCATTCCCGGCGCCGGATTTAGGGGTTGGAGCTAGAAAATACCGTTTAACTTTGAATCCAAAGGAGATTTGCGGGTACGATCAAAACAAAATTTGTGGTAAATGTTCGAATAAAAAATATGGAAGAAAAAAAACAAATTCATCGATTCAATGTCAAGGTATAAATAGCAACATATATTAAATACGCTCTGAATAAATAAACAAGGTATTGAAAAAAAACACTGATATTCGGAATTACAAAAAAAAACAAAAATTCATTAACTTCAATTTTTTTTAATGGAAAACGTTTTTTTTTTCATCTGATCTTCACGCGGCTCTGGGGCATGAACGGTTGGGTATAGGGGTGAAGTGCCCCAAACATTTTTTGTGTAGAATTTTGAGCTCTACAACTTTGTATATTACATTTTTGGACGTACAGTGAGTTATTCACGAGTTATTTCGAAAAAACTGTTTTCAGGGGTAGTTTTTTGGCTTTTTCAACCCCCGCACAAACTTGGGGAAAATTAAACAACCGCCATTAGTTTCATACGACCAAATCACAAATTGTATCAAAACGGAGCCCGATTAGCAAACATTCGTATGTTAGACCTTCGTTCATTGGACTACTCCGGACTCACTCGACGCCGGAGAGCCGTTCCGGGTTTCTCCGCGCTTTTGAAAATTCGTTTCTCCGCTCCTACTTGAGATTAAGTAATGAAACCGCTGTCATTTATTACAAATATAATTCTCAATCGGTAACCTTTGGTTTCATCACTTCATCTCAATTAGGGAGGGGAGAAATTAATTTTTGAATGAGAAGAACTTGTTCGGAGTTACTGCGCGTTTTGAAAATTCATTCCTCCTCTCCTAATAGAGACTAAGGGAATGAAACCACTGTCATTTATTGAGAATATTATTCT
>NW_021681008.1:2277-6516 GCF_001412515.2 Diachasma alloeum
TAGGAGGACAGTAGCGCCAATGAAATTTAGAGCGCCAATTTTTGACTGTAGATTCGTTTGCCGCCAAAGCTCTGATGAGCACTCCATCGAAGTCCAATTGTTTAATCCCAGAATATTTGGTTGGAAGGGTTGAATTGTGAAATAAATTCAACACAAGTGCTTAAGAGAGCACACAAACACTTTTATTCAAAATACTTCAACTTCAGACTTTAAACTTTGCACTACAAAAAAAATGAATTTAATAAACTCTAGAAAAACTCTACTGAAAAACTATTTGAAGAGAGAAGCTGGAAGCTGAAGGCTTCACCACCAATTTCCACGATGGAACTGACTTAAACTTAAATTTAACTCCAAGGGTTGGGTCCGCAACCCCACCGGACCAAAAGTTGCGCGCGCAATCCTGGCCCAGGGGAGAGGGAAAAGTGAAACTCAAGGAAAAGCGGGGAAATGAAAAAAAAGGGGAAGAAGGGGAGCGTGTGACGTCGTGAAACTTCGTCGCGAAGGGTCTCAGGCCCTCAGCCTAGCGAAACAATGAACAATGGAGAGCCCACACGTGTTAGTCACGTGAAACAGAGAACCTTTCGAAATAACCAGAACTGAGATTTTCCGACATGGGACCGTAACCGTTAAATTTATTTTCTTCTCTAAATTTGGATTTTCGAGGAAAGTGTTTACTCAACGAGAATTTGGAGGGTTGTAAATTATAAGAGCTAAACTCAAGTATTTGACATTTACTATTTCCGTAACGGTTTTTCTCACGCTTGCGATGCTGTTTTTCGTTCTCTTTGTCCATTGTATTCCAGACTTTCTTTATTCTTCTATTTCTGGTATATTTTTAATTTCCTGAACTATTTAAATTATTTTCCAACAATAATTTGAATCTCGCGGACTATTATGGCCGATTAATAGCGCCATCTATAAATTTCAACGTCAAGACATCACAATAGTGATTCTGGGGTATTTCAAATTTTGTTTGTAACTAGAGGTTGGCAATGGCTACGGGAGATTTACTGGAAAAACGTTTCACATGGCTGGAACAGAGATTATAGGGGAGATGAGCAGGGCCAATGTAAAGTGTTCAACAGCAAAATACGTAGCGGTGGCGAATGGACTACGATGGAGCGTACGGAACTGTTGGTATGGTAGGGCCCGAGCATAAATTTGTCGATTATTGGAAATGGGTTCTCAATAGGGTAGATCCTCGCATTTTGTAATAATTGTCAGGAATGTAAAATCGAACATATTATAATCAATAGTATAATGAATGCAGAATCTAATGATCTAAAAGTCATTTCCTTTTTCTCGACATATTTATTATTGACACGTAGGTCAAAAAATTCATAGAAAATCCCAGCGCTGTCGCTGGAAAACTCTATAGTTTTCCAGTGATTCTATTGAATAATTGTGCCGATTTTGTTTTTTTTTTACTATAGTAATGTTCGATTATATATATTTAATGCTCCCTTGAGTGAGAAAGGAATATGTATCGCGCTCGCTCCCACTCATTGTCGTCTCCGTCGCGTTGGCACGTGCCCGTCCTCCGCCAAACTTAACGAGTGCGAGTGAGAAAGAAAATGGAGAAGAAGGAGAGAGAAAACATTCCAACTCGTTTGAACGGTTGGAACGTTTTCGTTGTTCTCCAGCGATCTACACATAATGGGATTAATTCAATAATAATAGATTAATGAATAAGATTTTTCGCAGATTATTGGGAGATGTAGATGAATGGTTTGCCTCCTTCAGTGACCATAAAAAATTGTCTCCAATCGAGAATATCTCCCGATGGAATGGAACGATGTGAATGAATCAAGTATCAATTTGAATCTTTAAAAAATTAATCGAGAGTGAAAAACAATCCGGGAATTCCACTCTGACATTTGTCTATTGTCTGTATTTACGGAGAAAAAAAAACGTTGTTCCAAGGAATCGATGTCTTTTTAAGGCAGCTGCATTTCTGCAATGCAATGAGCAAGCAATGTTAAAATTAAGTCATTTTGTAAAAAATTTCTAGGGACATGATCCTGAAAATCAAAGAAAAGTTTTGAATTCAGGAATGATGTCTGTAGGTTTCAGTAATATTTTCGCGGAAATTTCGGGAACACTTATTGGGAATTGTTATAGCGTTGCCGTAGTACGGAAATTTCAAGGAATTTCGTCATTGCAAATTAAAAATTTCTATAAATTTCAGTCCAATTATATGTGTACGTCCACGTGAAAAGGGCCCAATTTATCGCATTTAATTTTCGAAATATTCACGTTTTTCTCTCCACTCCATTTATCCCATTGTTAAATTGATTTTTTGATCTTTTATACGGACGTCACACGGAGAAAAATAAATCGGTAAAAGTCTTGCGATCGCAAGGAGTTTCCCGAAGATCCACATTTTTCATGCACGAAGAACAATGAAGCTTTTTGGAATCTTCGGGAAATTCTATCCTATCCTACTCAAGTAGGAGCGGAGGAATGAATTTTCAAAAGCGCGGAGTAACCCCGAACGGTTCTTCGGCGTCGAGTGAGCGCGGAGGGGCTCCCCCGATTAGAAAATTCATTTCCCCCCCCCCCCGCTAATTGCGAAGACGGAATGAAAGCAACATCTATGGATCATCAAAAAATCAATTTAACAATGGGATAAATGGAGTGGAGAGAAAAACGTGAATATTTCGAAAATTAAATGCGATAAATTGGGCCCTTTTCACGTGGACGTACACATATAATTGGACTGAAATTTNCAATTCCCAATAAGTGTTCCCGAAATTTCCGCGAAAATATTACTGAAACCTACAGACATCATTCCTGAATTCAAGACTTTCCTTTGATTTTCAGGATCATGTCCCTAGAAATTTTTTACAAAATGACTTAATTTTAACATTGCTTGCTCATTGCATTGCAGAAATGCAGCTGCCTTAAAAAGACATCGATTCCTTGGAACAACGTTTTTTTTTCTCCGTAAATACAGACAATAGACAAATGTCAGAGTGGAATTCCCGGATTGTTTTTCACTCTCGATTAATTTTTTAAAGATTCAAATTGATACTTGATTCATTCACATCGTTCCATTCCATCGGGAGATATTCTCGATTGGAGACAATTTTTTATGGTCACTGAAGGAGGCAAACCATTCATCTACATCTCCCAATAATCTGCGAAAAATCTTATTCATTAATCTATTATTATTGAATTAATCCCATTATGTGTAGATCGCTGGAGAACAACGAAAACGTTCCAACCGTTCAAACGAGTTGGAATGTTTTCTCTCTCCTTCTTCTCCATTTTCTTTCTCACTCGCACTCGTTAAGTTTGGCGGAGGACGGGCACGTGCCAACGCGACGGAGACGACAATGAGTGGGAGCGAGCGCGATACATATTCCTTTCTCACTCAAGGGAGCATTAAATATATATAATCGAACATTACTATAGTAAAAAAAAAACAAAATCGGCACAATTATTCAATAGAATCACTGGAAAACTATAGAGTTTTCCAGCGACAGCGCTGGGATTTTCTATGAATTTTTTGACCTACGTGTCAATAATAAATATGTCGAGAAAAAGGAAATGACTTTTAGATCATTAGATTCTGCATTCATTATACTATTGATTATAATATGTTCGATTTTACATTCCTGACAATTATTACAAAATGCGAGGATCTACCCTATTGAGAACCCATTTCCAATAATCGACAAATTTATGCTCGGGCCCTACCATACCAACAGTTCCGTACGCTCCATCGTAGTCCATTCGCCACCGCTACGTATTTTGCTGTTGAACACTTTTCATTNAGATTCTGCATTCATTATACTATTGATTATAATATGTTCGATTTTACATTCCTGACAATTATTACAAAATGCGAGGATCTACCCTATTGAGAACCCATTTCCAATAATCGACAAATTTATGCTCGGGCCCTACCATACCAACAGTTCCGTACGCTCCATCGTAGTCCATTCGCCACCGCTACGTATTTTGCTGTTGAACACTTTACATTGGCCCTGCTCATCTCCCCTATAATCTCTGTTCCAGCCATGTGAAACGTTTTTCCAGTAAATCTCCCGTAGCCATTGCCAACCTCTAGTTACAAACAAAATTTGAAATACCCCAGAATCACTATTGTGATGTCTTGACGTTGAAATTTATAGATGGCGCTATTAATCGGCCATAATAGTCCGCGAGATTCAAATTATTGTTGGAAAATAATTTAAATAGTTCAGGAAATTAAAAATATACCAGAAATAGAAG
>NW_021681008.1:13653-30555 GCF_001412515.2 Diachasma alloeum
TTTCCCACAAGCAAAACAAATTATCGGTTTACGATCGAATTGTCTGAAATTATTGGAATTTCCCTGAGTCGGACGAACATGGGCATGCCTGAAATTTGTAGTTTTGCGATTTTTATTGTGACTGTAATTTTGATCCTCATCAATATCCATTCCCTCTGAGTGACTAACATTTTCCCTTTTCGGTTTCTCCTCTTTAATGTTGAACAATTTTTCTCTTTCCTCAACTTCTTTCTCCATCTCCATGGCTAAATCTATTGCCTGCGTTAAAGTGGATGGTCTGTTACCCGACACGCGTAGACTTAATTCGCCCCTGAGACCCCTAACAAAACTGTCACGCGCCCCCTCTCGAACGCTACTCAACAACCCCATATTTGTTCCATTTGGATATTTTTCATTGATCACCTCTTCTGTTCCACGTAAAATCTCATTTATTCTGGTTACAAAGTCCATGATATTTTCTTTTGGTTTCTGACATATACTAGCTAGAAGAGCTTGCCATTGTGAAAGAGTTCGACGCGGTGCCAATGCTCGTTTTAAATTCGTAACCAATTCTGTAAGAGACAATCCTGAAAGATTAGAGACATAAGTACTTGCTTTACCGTGAATTCGTGATTTAATGAATTGAGTCAAGTAAGTCCTCTGCAAAGGGTGAGCTGAAAGAACAGCGTGTTCACAAAGCTCGATAAACATCAATACCGGCATATTTTCCCCATCAAATTTCGGAATCATGTCTTTCGCGTCTTTAATTGGCAAATATGAATTTCCATTATTCCCAACAGTTTGTTGATGATGACTCGGAGTGATATTAGATGTGATAAAACCATTGCTACTCCCAGCGCCACTGATGCCACTTGTCGATATGCTATCACTCCCATTACCTGTATTAATCATCGCTACCCCTGACGCTGTAATCATTAGAGATTTATCTGAAATTCGTCCTTGTTCATCTTCATTTCGCGTGGTTGCCTCAATTACTTGTGTCTCATTTTGTGATACATTCTGATTACCCCCATTAACATTTTGCACTGATGTTTCTCTACTCTCGGTATTGTTTTGCATATTTGTTTCATTACGTTGAATATCATTCGTTTCATTAGGTTCGCTATTAGTCTTATTATTATTTAGTGTCTCACTATTTCCATAATTATTCTCTGTTACCTCCTCAATTACCCATGAACCCATTGAAAACGACATGATTATAATTTTACAAGACCACTAAAATTCAATAAAACACTATTCTCATAATAAATTTTCAGTTCGACTATTCATTAAAATTCTATCTTATGCTCTCTTTTTCTAAATATGATTGTGCTCTCTCCATCGGGTGGACGCGGCCGCGGCCGTCTGGCTCTGCAAGATATCTTTTCGTAAAAACTCAGTAAAACCGCGGAAAAGCTGAGTGAGATACTTTGGTGTCCGAACCCCGAAACTAATATTTAACTTATGCTCTTGACTTACAATTTTTCCTTATACTGATTTCACTGTATTCCAATAGTGTTTCACTTTAATTCTTTCACTATCACTGAACTATAATCTGCTTTTTCTATCCTTGAAGATGGGGTGTCCAGGTTGTCAGTTCCTTGAAGTCTCGTAGTTGAAGTTGAACAATGAAAATTCGCAGAATTTTCAAATCGGACTTATTGAACGCTGCGAATCCCACCGCTGTCACCAGTTGTTATGTCCTCCCAGATGTCACTAGGAAAACAGCGCCAAGTTTTGAATCGGCGAAAAAAAAGGAAGGCAGGAACGTTTTACAGCTGAAGCCCGGATGGGCAATCCAACGAAGTCCAATTAATAATCCAAAGAATAATTGATGAATCCTCATTCGTGGAAAAATTGGGATAAGGAAATATTTGATATTGAATGAAAAATACTGAGTGCTTCGGGAGAGCACGTAAACTATTTATTTAACTATCAAAACTGTATTAACTTTCACTAGACATTAATTTATATTTTGGAGATCTGCACTCTAAAACCGGACTCGTCGAACTGACTTAACTTATTCAAAACGTCCCTTTCGTGGGTCCTATAACTCCCACTCTTTTCAGATTGCGCACGCATTCTCTCTCTTTCTTATGTTTTAGTGATATCTTAAATGCTAGACTTAAAAAGTGGGGGGAGGGGCTGGGCAACGTTGTGACGCAGTCAACTGTTGCCAGCCACCCCCATCCACGTTCTAGAATTTGGGACGCACGTGTGACCGGCAGAAAATGACGTTCTTGGGTTTAATACAAAGGATACAAAGGGAGATCTGTTGGGATTAGTCATGGACCTTTCTCGAGAAGTTTACGTCTGAATTTTATGTGTTTATGGCGACGCCAGAAAATCAATAGGCCTGCAATATTTATATTAACTCGGTTTATTTCTTTCGTTTATTTAAACTGTTTATGTTATTTCTCGGATGAATAGAGCTCTGTATTTGAGAGTTGAAATGAGACGTCATTGTCCACCAAAAGAACACGCGCCCAAACTACGCAGTATTGAATTCAATGAAAGAATGGAAATTAAATTATTATCTAATTATTCTGATTAAGGTAATATTCAAATTGACCGCTAGGTGCATACAACGCCACCTAGTTATGAACGGCCAACGACGTAACACTATGTTATGTCCTACCGAAGTAACTAGGAGGACAGTAGCGCCAATGAAATTTAGAGCGCCAATTTTTGACTGTAGATTCGTTGGCCGCCAAAGCTCTGATGAGCACTACATCGAAGTCCAATTGTTTAATCCCAGAATATTTGGTTGGAAGGGTTGAATTGTGAAATAAATTCAACATAAGTGCTTAAGAGAGCACACAAACACTTTTATTCAAAATACTTCAACTTCAGACTTTAAACTTTGCACTAAAAAAAATGAATTTAATAAACTCTAGAAAAACTCTACTGAAAAACTATTTGAAGAGAGAAGCTGGAAGCTGAAGGCTTCACCACCAATTTCCACGATGGAACTGACTTAAACTTAAACTTAACTCCAAGGGTTGGGTCCGCAACCCGACTGGACCAAAAGTTGCGCGCGCAATCCCGGCCCAGGGGAGAGGGAAAAGTGAAACTCAAGGCAAAGCGGGGAAATGAAAAAAGGGGAAGAAGGGGAGCGTGTGACGTCGTGAAACTTCGTCGCGAAGGGTCTCAGGCTCTCAGCCTAGCGAAACAATGAACAAAGGAGAGCCCACACATGTTGGTCACGTGAAACAGAGAAACTTTCGAAATAACCAGAACTGAGATTTTACGACATGGGACCGTAACCGTTAAATTTATTTTCTTCTCTAAATTTTGGATTTTCGAGGAAAGTGTTTACTCAACGAGAATTTTGGAGGGTTGTAAATTATAAGAACAAAACTCAATTATTTGACATTTACTATTTCCGTAACGGTTTTTCTCACGCTTGCGATGCTGTTTTTCGTTCTCTTTGTCCATTGTATTCCAGACTTTCTTTATTCGTCTATTTCTGGTATATTTTTAATTTTCTGAACTATTTAAATTATTTACCAACAATAATTTGAATCTCGCGGACTGCTATGGCCGATTAATAGCCCCATCTACAAATTTCAACGTCAAGACATCACACTATTACTGTTACTGCAACAGTACCCCGGCGGAACACACCACACCCGTTCCGCCATAGTCTAGTTATAGAAACCCTCAGTAGAGGGCGAAAAATCGCTGTTGACTTTTTCATTTCAGCAGAGATTTTATAGGGGAGATGAACAGGGCCAATGTAAAGTGCAAAGAGGATAGACCTGAGTAGAGGCCTGGATCGGGGGGTTTGACTGACTCCAAAAATGTTAGTTGGTACCCCACGGGAAAGGCGGCGTCCCGGTCGAATTGTCGGTAAATGGGAGTCGGGTGCGTGAGTAACTCGGCAGTAGCAGTCCTGCTGTGACGGGGACAGGTTTAGAGGGGTGTTTTTGTCCTCCTTGTACTCAATGTTTACTTTATGTTTTTCAGTTGATTTATTCGCCGACTAATTAATATTAAGGAATGAAACGGGGGGTGAAGGATGGGGAATTCAATTCTCCACCGAACAGCATTGGTTTCATTCCTTAATCTCTGTAATAAGGAAATTAATATTGCGACGAAAGTCGCGGCGCGATGAAAAACCTAATGGTTTCTCGGCGCAGTGACTCCCGACAACTCGCCCGCTAATTAAAAAATCGTCTCTTTTCTCCTAATTAATATTAAGGAATGAAACGGGGGGTGAAGGATGGGGAATTCAATTCTCCACCGAACAGCATTGGTTTCATTCCTTAATCTCTGTAATAAGGAAATTAATATTGCGACGAAAGTCGCGGCGCGATGAAAAACCTAATGGTTTCTCGGCGCAGTGACTCCCGACAACTCGCCCGCTAATTAAAAAATCGTCTCTTTTCTCCTAATTAATATTAAGGAATGAAACGGGGGGTGAAGGATGGGGAATTCAATTCTCCACCGAACAGCATTGGTTTCATTCCTTAATCTCTGTAATAAGGAAATTAATATTGCGACGAAAGTCGCGGCGCGATGAAAAACCTAATGGTTTCTCGGCGCAGTGACTCCCGACAACTCGCCCGCTAATTAAAAAATCGTCTCTTTTCTCCTAATTAATATTAAGGAATGAAACGGGGGGTGAAGGATGGGGAATTCAATTCTCCACCGAACAGCATTGGTTTCATTCCTTAATCTCTGTAATAAGGAAATTAATATTGCGACGAAAGTCGCGGCGCGATGAAAAACCTAATGGTTTCTCGGCGCAGTGACTCCCGACAACTCGCCCGCTAATTAAAAAATCGTCTCTTTTCTCCTAATTAATATTAAGGAATGAAACGGGGGGTGAAGGATGGGGAATTCAATTCTCCACCGAACAGCATTGGTTTCATTCCTTAATCTCTGTAATAAGGAAATTAATATTGCGACGAAAGTCGCGGCGCGATGAAAAACCTAATGGTTTCTCGGCGCAGTGACTCCCGACAACTCGCCCGCTAATTAAAAAATCGTCTCTTTTCTCCTAATTAATATTAAGGAATGAAACGGGGGGTGAAGGATGGGGAATTCAATTCTCCACCGAACAGCATTGGTTTCATTCCTTAATCTCTGTAATAAGGAAATTAATATTGCGACGAAAGTCGCGGCGCGATGAAAAACCTAATGGTTTCTCGGCGCAGTGACTCCCGACAACTCGCCCGCTAATTAAAAAATCGTCTCTTTTCTCCTAATTAATATTAAGGAATGAAACGGGGGGTGAAGGATGGGGAATTCAATTCTCCACCGAACAGCATTGGTTTCATTCCTTAATCTCTGTAATAAGGAAATTAATATTGCGACGAAAGTCGCGGCGCGATGAAAAACCTAATGGTTTCTCGGCGCAGTGACTCCCGACAACTCGCCCGCTAATTAAAAAATCGTCTCTTTTCTCCTAATTAATATTAAGGAATGAAACGGGGGGTGAAGGATGGGGAATTCAATTCTCCACCGAACAGCATTGGTTTCATTCCTTAATCTCTGTAATAAGGAAATTAATATTGCGACGAAAGTCGCGGCGCGATGAAAAACCTAATGGTTTCTCGGCGCAGTGACTCCCGACAACTCGCCCGCTAATTAAAAAATCGTCTCTTTTCTCCTAATTAATATTAAGGAATGAAACGGGGGGTGAAGGATGGGGAATTCAATTCTCCACCGAACAGCATTGGTTTCATTCCTTAATCTCTGTAATAAGGAAATTAATATTGCGACGAAAGTCGCGGCGCGATGAAAAACCTAATGGTTTCTCGGCGCAGTGACTCCCGACAACTCGCCCGCTAATTAAAAAATCGTCTCTTTTCTCCTAATTAATATTAAGGAATGAAACGGGGGGTGAAGGATGGGGAATTCAATTCTCCACCGAACAGCATTGGTTTCATTCCTTAATCTCTGTAATAAGGAAATTAATATTGCGACGAAAGTCGCGGCGCGATGAAAAACCTAATGGTTTCTCGGCGCAGTGACTCCCGACAACTCGCCCGCTAATTAAAAAATCGTCTCTTTTCTCCTAATTAATATTAAGGAATGAAACGGGGGGTGAAGGATGGGGAATTCAATTCTCCACCGAACAGCATTGGTTTCATTCCTTAATCTCTGTAATAAGGAAATTAATATTGCGACGAAAGTCGCGGCGCGATGAAAAACCTAATGGTTTCTCGGCGCAGTGACTCCCGACAACTCGCCCGCTAATTAAAAAATCGTCTCTTTTCTCCTAATTAATATTAAGGAATGAAACGGGGGGTGAAGGATGGGGAATTCAATTCTCCACCGAACAGCATTGGTTTCATTCCTTAATCTCTGTAATAAGGAAATTAATATTGCGACGAAAGTCGCGGCGCGATGAAAAACCTAATGGTTTCTCGGCGCAGTGACTCCCGACAACTCGCCCGCTAATTAAAAAATCGTCTCTTTTCTCCTAATTAATATTAAGGAATGAAACGGGGGGTGAAGGATGGGGAATTCAATTCTCCACCGAACAGCATTGGTTTCATTCCTTAATCTCTGTAATAAGGAAATTAATATTGCGACGAAAGTCGCGGCGCGATGAAAAACCTAATGGTTTCTCGGCGCAGTGACTCCCGACAACTCGCCCGCTAATTAAAAAATCGTCTCTTTTCTCCTAATTAATATTAAGGAATGAAACGGGGGGTGAAGGATGGGGAATTCAATTCTCCACCGAACAGCATTGGTTTCATTCCTTAATATTAATTAGGAGAAAAGAGACGATTTTTTAATTAGCGGGCGAGTTGTCGGGAGTCACTGCGCCGAGAAACCATTAGGTTTTTCATAGCGCCGCGACTTTCGTCGCAGTTTTTATTTTTTTAGATGAAACGGGGGTTGATGGACGGGGAATTTAATTCTCCATCGAACTGCATTGGTTTCATTCCTTAATGTTAATTAGGAGCAGAGATACGATTTTTTAATTAGCGGGCGAGTTGTCGGGAGTCACTGCGCCGAGAAACCATTGAGTTTTTCATAGCGCCGCGACTTTCGTCGCAGTTTTTATTTTTTTATTACAGAGATTAAGGAATGAAACGGGGGTTGAAGGATGGGGAATTTAATTCTCCATCGAACAGCATTGGTTTCATTCCTTAATATTAATTAGGAGGAAAGAGACGATTTTTTAATTAGCGGGCGAATTAATGGGGAAGCGCTCTGCGCCGAGAAACCATTGAGTTTTTCATAGCGCCGCGAATTTCGTCGCAGTTTTTATTTTTTTATTACAGAGATTAAGGAATGAAACGGGGGTTGAAGGATGGGGAATTTAATTCTCCATCGAACAGCATTGGTTTCATTCCTTAATATTAATTAGGAGGAAAGAGACGATTTTTTAATTAGCGGGCGAATTACTGGGGAAGCGCTCTGCGCCGAGAAACCATTGAGTTTTTCATAGCGCCGCGAATTTCGTCGCAGTTTTTATTTTTTTATTACAGAGATTAAGGAATGAAACGGGGGTTGAAGGATGGGGAATTTAATTCTCCATCGAACAGCATTGGTTTCATTCCTTAATGTTAATTAGGAGGGGAGAGACGATTTTTTAATTAGCGGGCGAATTATTGGGGAGTCACTCTGCGCCGAGAAAACATTGGGTTTCTTATAGCGCCGTGACTTTCGTCGCAATATTAATTTTTTTATTGCAGAGATTAAGGGATGAAACGGGGGTTGATGGATGGGGAATTTAATTCTCCATTGAACAGTCTTTGTTTCATCCCTTAATATTAATTAGTCGGCGAATAAATCACAACTGAAAAACATAAAATAAACATTGAGTACAAGGCGGACAAAAATCCCCTTCCGAACCTGTCCCTGTCACAGCAGGACTGCTACTGTCGAGTTACTCACGCACCCGACTCACATTTACCGACAATTCGACCGGGACGCCGCCTTTCCCGTGGGGTACCAACTAACATTTTTGGAGTCAGTCAAACCCCCCGATCCGGGCCTCTACTCAGGTCTATCCTCTTTGTTGGGATCGTCCAAAACCCGAAAACTGAGCCCCTACTTTAGTTTATGCTCTTTGGTATCCCTACCAGTAATAACTGAAACGTTTTGTGACAGCGTAGTGTGGTGTTGTCGACGCCCAGTTATTCTCGTGAGTTGCATTCGCATTTTTTGTTAATAAAACAATCATTGCATCCACAAACGTAACCAATTTTGAGATACGTGTTCATAGTTGTTTACCGTGAATTTCGCTTAAAAGTAATACACCTTGAAATCTAACTGAAAAAACTTCCAGAGTTGTAAATAGTGAAGATAGCATTTGCGGCCATAAAATTTAAATACAATCAGGTAGAAGTTTCTCGTACTCCCTGTCAAGTACCCGAATAAAATGGTTTCTTCCAAAAAAACTATTCTGATTTTGTGCATATTTTTGTGTCATTCGATGGTTGTACGCAGTATCGATCTAATTGCTGAAAAATTTTAGCTGCTGGTATTTGATAATGATGAGTTGACCTGATGGGTAACGCAGGACCTTGATGCTTTGACATCTAGCAATCCCAAAGTCAACCGGACTAGTTATTAGGGTTAATTCACCTTGATCTTATCGATTTGTGTATTTGTTATTAATCAATTTCCGAGTAATTGGAGGCGTCTGAGCTATTGGAATTCAAGTTCTACTCACATATGTTGCTATATCAATCACGATTGTTGGTTTTTGAGTGGGCTCACTGGTTGGTTCCTTTTTTTATGGAGTAAGATTGTTTTAATGGTTAAAATTGGTGTTTCACAGATAAATAATCAAGTTAACCATTTTTGAATACGCAAGAATGCAAACCATAAAGTGCGTGGTGGTTGGCGATGGTGCTGTGGGTAAAACATGTCTACTGATCTCCTACACAACCAACAAATTTCCATCCGAGTATGTACCAACTGTATTTGATAATTATGCAGTCACCGTTATGATCGGTGGCGAACCGTATACCTTAGGACTTTTCGACACAGCTGGTAAGATTTTCAATTATTTTTCACATGATTTCTGTATTCAAACAAGATTGGTTTTAATATTCAATGTTTTTAGGATGAGGTTGCAAAAACGGTGACGAAAATTTTGCAAAGAATGGTATATTATGTCAGTATATACGTAGTATTACCTTTTCACATGCACGTGTAGCACATCCTATTTTTCATCACGCTGTCCGTAAATAGTACATTACATGCCCGAGTCTTGGAAAACAGATCAACGTCCCCCACGTGCTTGCCATCCTCGCCTTCTGCTCGGAAGGCAATCTTGCACGTAGGGGAGGGTGATATGTTTTCCATGACGAGGTGTGTATATTAATTTTCGTGTCGAGGGACCTGCAAAAAGCCAATTTCGTGGCATGCAGCGCCACGAAAATGGGGTTTTTCAGGTCCCGTGATACGAAATCGCTATTTACGGATATTGTGAAGAAAAATTATGTCCCTCACTCGGTCGAAAACAACTTTTCTGACTCGTATGCTTACATTCTTCGGCTTCACCTCGGTTTACAAACCTCACACTCGTCAGAAATGTTATTTCGACCTTGTGACGAAAATAGCTATCTTGTGATACCTTCGTTTTTCGGGAGCGCAGTAGGAGAAAGTGTTTTTTTTTGCGCGGAATGCATAAAGTTCGAGGCGCGTAAAGTCAATTCTTGTGTGTAAAGTCTCGCTTTACGCACTCGAAATTTACCTTACACACGACCTCTGAACTTTCCACTCGTGCGGAATTCAAACACTTTACGCTCACTTATCCGTTCCGAAAAGTGAACTTTTCAGGCAGCTACTACAAAAAACTATTTTATGTACCTAGGACCGATAAACCGCAAATTTTAACATCCCGCCGTTCGAAAACCGCGTCTTAATCGGAGAAAGTAAGGTTAGTTATCGCGGTTTATCGATCCTTCAGAGATAATGTACTATGATCGACAAATCTAGTAATGAAGTGATTCAAGTTGTTTTGTTGCAAAGGAATAATAATTATGGCCAGGAGGACGATTCTAAAACGAAACACTATGCCGTATTTATCCTTAAAATTTAATTCTTTGCGGTTTTATCTTCAAAATCATTCTTGGGCTGTAATTTCTATTTTTATATCTGTAAGACTCCAAAGAAAGAAATTCGTTATCCGTCTTCTTCAAGAGGTAACCGAGATTGCTGCTTGCTCTAAATTTAAACAAATTTTCTGTGAAAAATTATCAATATTTTCCAAAACCAAAGCACATTTATCTTCACTATAACTTTCGAGAGACTAGTTAACAAAATTTACGAATAAACAGTCTTATCACCCTTTTGTACATCATAAGAAAACTCATTTTTTTCTGAATTACATATTCTGGTTGTTTTTTTCATAACGTTTGAAAAATATGTGTTTCAAGTAAGTGAAGATTGCAATGAGACCTCGAACGAGATGTAACGAGTGTTTAATACACAAGTGGGAAATTGAAGAGAGATTCGTTTTTTTTATGTTGTGAAAAAAAGATAACAGAATAATAAAAACATTCCACTGGGTTGTTGGTCGTTCGCTCCCATTGCAGGCGAATTGGAATTCGGTTGGGTTGTTGGTCGCTCGTTTCGCTCGCTCTCAATGCGTGAGAGCTGGAGTGGGTGTGACTGATTAAAGGTCGAACCCATTACTTTCCGGCCAATTCCCTTTTTTTTGTTGATCCAATATTCCAATATAGAAATAGCCGTGAGGGTTACCAGGCTTCTTCCTTTGGTTTCTATACTCATTTCTTTCTTCCTCTTGCATGCATCGTATATAATAGTGTACTCATTGGAAAGCTTATTAAATAAGCTCCAAAATAACACCTAATTTGTACAATTTTGTTAATTTTTCATTAACTTATGAGAGTTTTGGTCGGAATTTGAATTTTCATGTTTCACTTAGAAAATTAATTTGGCTTCATTTTTCGATGCACCTAAATGGACTAGGCAGGGATATCTATATAGCGCCTAGTAACAAAGTGACGTAACTACCAAAGTTTCAAAATTTCGGAAAACTTGTGTGAAAAAAACGTATCTCCTTTTTAAATTCAAATTTGCATGTATCAGGGTATTTTTAATATTTCTTGCAAATGAACATTAATTCGGAACCCAGAAACGTATCTCCGAGAAATGGAAGTCAGAGAAACGTATGTAATGAGCATCTAAATAACAGAGCAACATATCGGACATCTGGAGATACATTGGTTTGTTACTTAAACTTTTTTCCCTTAATAACCACTTTTTATATTCTATTGGAGATACGTTGGTTTACTACTTTTTGGTAACAGAAGAACATATCTCCAAAAAACTTCGAGATTGAAGTTTGACACCTTCTGCAGAGAGAAAAATAAATAGTTGCAAGAAAAAAAATTCTAGATAAAAAAACACAGTTTGTAATTTCCATTTTCATTGAAATGAGAAAAACTTTCTTAATTTCTAGGAAGACAAAATAGAATAAAAGCATGGAAATTCTATGAATTCAAAAGGCGGATTTTAATAGGGTGGGTTATAGTGGGCTGAAATAGGATGGGGCAAAATGGACTTTTGAGGTAATCTGAGAGTCGAATAGAGAGATCAGGGGAGTGAGACGCCAAGAAGTAAAAAAGGAGTTTGCAGAGTCAGAGACAGAAGAATCGAAGGTAAAATTTACAGGTCACAGAAAGACCAAATAGGGAGGATTCTGAGGAATTTGATACTTTTTATTTCAATAAATACTTCTCAAGGAAAGATATTTGGGTGATGAGTCGTGAGTAAATATAGAAGAATCATCTATCTTCATGCGTAAATATTGGCACTTTAGTAACAGATTCACGTAACCACAAAAATTTCTCAATTTCTGAAAATTTGTGGGAAAAAAACGTATCTCTAAACCATCTGGAGTTACGTTTTTGTATGTTCCGAATATTTTTTGCCCCCTAATCACCCCGTATATATCCCTTTGGAGATACGCTTATTTGTTACTTATTCGTAACAAAAGAACATATCACCAAAAAAATTTATAAATTAAAATTTGATATTCGCAAGGAAGTCTGTTTTCGAGTTTTTATATCTCTTGCGCCACAGTGAAAAATTAGTTATGAGAAACGAAATTATGGCTTTAAAAAATGATAATTGAGGAACTGAAGTAATCTTTGTGCTTGAGGGTCAAACAAGGAAATGATCGGAAGGATCCTTGAGTGTTCTTAAGGGTCAAATGGGAGAAGCAGGTACAGTAATCAAAACTACGAGTAAAAAGTTCTTGGTTTCCGGAAACAAGATATGGAATTTAATAAATTTGTGGCAAGCATGACAATGATATTAAAAAAACGGGTTACTCAATTTCAGTAAAACATCCTTAAAATTCAGTTGAAAAAAACCGTCATTTCCAGTTGGAAAAGTTTTGATATCAAATGCCGTTGAGTTTATAACTTAAGAACCATTGGATACATTAGGGTTCTCGATTTCAATACTTAACGGTTCTTATTATAAGAACTCAAAGTACTGGATTCCAGAACCAAAGCGCATTCGAATGAGAGAATTGATGCAGGCCCCATCGGTCCTTTATTTCAGATTCAGATTCTTTATTATTGCTTGTTAATAGGTACAACCTTGTTCAAGCTTTATAAAAAACAGCAGTGTATGCAGATAGTAGAATCCGTGCAAGGAGATAATAGCGGTAATAGAGATTTACAAAAAGAAGATACAGTCAAACATTGGTAAAACGTGTATTAGCAGGTGTAGGCAGCCAAGTTTGTCAGAAAAAGCAATCGGATACGTACCGAGCATAAAGAGGGCTTGAGATAGCTCAAGATACAATAAATTAATATATAAATATAAAATTACTTAAACTAGGACTTAATTCTAGGGGGGGGGGGGGACGGTCCTCGAGAGTACGATGTAGAGGGAACAAGTAAAAGTAGATAATAAATAAATAACAGAAAACAGAAATGTAAATCATTGAACACGAATACATTAATAAATAAGCTGAACTTTAGAGCTTTCAAAGGGTCCAGAGTAGGTAAAAGATTCGGACCGAAAAACTAATTCGTAGATAACGACGTCGGAAGAAAATAATTTGTAATGAGATTGACTCTGGGTTCAGAACTAAGGGTGGAGGGGTTGGGATTTAGGGCTTGAGTGCGAGCTTTGAGGGAGCATTTCATGAAGAGGAAAAGGTTGCGGGTGGAAAGAGGGTCAGGCGAGTTCAGGAGATTGGTGAGGGCCTGGGCGTTATCATCCATGCAACCTCCACTTGGAATGAAGTCCTTCAGCAGTGTCTCTCGATAGCTCAAGTATTTAGGACATTCCATGATGAGATGAACCAATGATTCTTGTTCTCCAGAGTTACACATCTGGCAAGGTTGTTTGGGGTCTAATTTTAGGTGGTTTTCTTGATGACAAAAGAGAGTAGGAGAGAGTTTGCCAATCTCACTTGTGCTTTCATTCTCTTCATGGTTAGAGGAGAACCCTGAATCAAGTAGCAGACCGGAGAGCCTAGGCTTCCCCGTGACAAGGAGAGCTGGCAAGCAGCTGAGGCCAGCATCCTGGTCCTATCCTCCTCAAAGAGGCGGGGTTGTAGCTCAGAGAGAACCCTCGGGACCTCCAGGGCCCAGTAGGAAGCATCAGGATTAGCACAGTCGAAGGAGATGTTGAAGGGCTTTAAGAGCGCCTCCAGCTGTAGGACTGGATTACTGCGAAGTAGGCGTGCATTCGCCGGCTTTGAGCTGTCTTGATGTATTGATGTAACCAATTTCATGTATCTTAGAAGGCAAGCTTTGGGTAACCTACCTTCTTCCCGGAGCAAGACCTTGGAGAATCAGTTCAAAGTGAGCTTGACTACCAGGTAGTGGAGCTTGACTGTGCCAACTTCCTGGCGGAGGGCATGCCCAGGAGTACAGGTTGGTAGCAGCAGTAGCCTCTTGAAGAAGTAGGACTGAATGGGCTCTAAGGTTTCAGTATACTGCAGAGCCCACGTGGGGGCAGCATAAAGTAAGGTCGAGATAACTATAGAATCAAATAGCTTTATGGTAGCCTCCCAGGAGTCAGCGCTCGCCCTGGCCAGGGTGGCCAGCACAGTGCCAACAGCTATGCGTGCCTTTTCACAGGATGCAAGAGCAGTACGACGACCCAGAGCCGAGGAAGAGAAAACCACTCCTAGGTAGGTATAAGTGGAGACAATTTCAACCTTTTCTCCGTAGATTTTCAGAGGAAAACTTGGGAGCAGTACAGCATCACCTTGCGAGCGGAAGACAATCAGATTAGTTTTGGAGACGTTGATGGTCAGCTGGTTTAGGAGGAAGTAGCCCTCCAGGTCCTTCAGCAAGAAGAACATATGTATTTGGAACGACGTTAGAAGAATCAGATCATCCGCAAACAATAGAGCCAGAATGTCCCTCATCCCATCGATGCTTGGGCCTTTGTGTCCTCTGTCCCTCAGATACTTCTCGATGTCATCCAGAAATAGAAGGAATAGGGTTGGGCTGAGGCTTTCACCCTGGAGAACCCCCTCGGTGATCTCCATACTATCAGTAAATCTCCCTCCTGATCTTACTCTCAGAGCTGCATGTCCGTAAAGGTTCTGGAGGATCTTGATTAGTTTCGAGCTAACTCCTAGATGATAGAGTTTTTGCCGAAGCAGGGTGTGGCTAACGGAGTCAAAAGCCCTCTTCAGGTCCACAAAAAGCCCAAAGACCTTCCGATTTCCTAGCCTCAACTGAAGTTGTACAGCCGCCGTAGCTACAAAAATGTTGTCAAGCGTTGATCGGCCTTTCCGAAAGCCTGCTTGACATTCAGGATAGATGCCCTCATCCTCCGCCCACTTATCAAGTCTATTGCAGAGGATTTTCGTAAAAAGTTTGGTAACCACATTCACGAGTGCAATCCCTCTGTAGTTCTCGGGTTTGGTTTTGTCACCTTTCTTGTAAATCATGGTCATCACAATGTCATGCCAAGAGTCAGGTACTACTCCTTGAGATAAGATCTCGTTGAAGGAGTGGAGAAGATAGAGTGTGCCTTCTTGCGGCAAAGCTTTATAGAATTCCGCCGGTAGACCATCAGAGCCTGCGGCCTTGCCGCATTTAGCGCTCACCAGGACTGTTTCCAATTCTAGAAGAGAAATGGGACTATCCAGTCGATAATCGGAAATCCCCGAGTAGTCGTTCAAATCGAAAACTCTGGGGGGATAGACTAGAGCGTAAAAAGCCTGCCAGATTTCCACAAATAGCTGTGGCGAGAAGGTCACTGTCCTGCAAGCTCTGATTGCTTTTCAAAAGTCCGATGGGCAGCGGACATTGGCGATTTTCTTTCGGAGTTCGTTATAATAGTCTTCTTTCTTGTCCTTGATCAGGTTGTAGTAGGATTTCTTGGCTTCTAGAAAAGTTTCTACATCCCAATCCTGGAAGTAGTTCCTTTGGCAAGTAAGCAGGTGTCCAGATGCTACATTTCTTGCTGTCTGACAGTCTCTGTCGAACCAGGGCATTTTAGGTTGGCTGGTTGATGGTTGTTTTGGCCTGATGAGCATGCCAGCATATTGAGCAGCCTCTGAAATCGTACGGTGGAGCAAAAGCATCTGGTGGTTTATATCTGCATCAGGGTTGAAAGTCACCAGTGGAGAAGCAGTGATATAGCTGGTATAATCTTGGATTCTGTTTCTTTTCCAACTGAGGGGTGTAGTTTGAATGGTTGTTGACTGGGTGTTTTGGGGAGGGCCGACGAGATCAAGGCAGATGGGGAAGTGATCAGAGGGGAGGATGGATTGATCAACGAAGAAGTCATGGATTAGGTGGAGATTTACCAGGTCTGAGAAGATGAAGTCAATAGTGCTTCTGCCTCTCGATCCTACGAAAGTAATACGAGCTGGAGAGTCACCCGGAGAACGTCCATTCAGCAAAACAAGTCCATTGTCACCCATGAAGTGACTGAGACTAGAGCCGCGACGATTCTCTATCACAGAAGTTGGAGATCTTGTTGCAGAAATTACACTTTTCAAAGATTTCCTCAGGATAGGAGTAATCCACATCAATTCTTGCGTAAAGATCTCCACCTATTATAAGCGGGTCGTTTGATCGAATAGTTGCGATCTCATCCAAAACGAGCTGAAGGTCCGAGAGAATCTGGTCGATATCTTGACCCAAAGCTGGGTTGAGGTAAATCAAGCCAACAAATAAATTGATGGGTGCGCCAGCCGAGACTTGACGTTTCTTATTATAAGAACTCAAAGTACTGGATTCCAGAAACAAAGCGCATTCGAATGAGAGAATTGATGCAGGCACCATCGGTACTTTATTTCAGTAAAAATGATTGAGGACTAAAACTTTTTTCTTTGATTTTTGGAGAAGATTTTCTTACAATAAGTGCAAATTCCGCGGATATCCAGCTTTTTGCTCTCTGGACTCTAGTATTATTCAGTACTGAAATTTGCGATTGTTGCTGGCAACCAAGAATTTTTGTACCCTGCGTTCGTTTCTCCCGTAACAAGGGTCTAACAACGTTTGACCCTTTTAATTAATCCGCTTGTTTCGCCTCTTTGATCCTTGGAAACTTTCGATTCTTTTTATAACTCCGCCTTACGAACCGTTAAGGTCATTTGACCTTGTAGAATGTTCGACCCTTCATTTTTTGATCAAATTTGGTTCTGCATTTATACTTTGCAACCGTTCCATTTGGCGCCACAGCGAGTTCCATATTGTCCCACTCCCGCTTTGCTAATTAATAATTGAATGAATTTGGAACGAATCCTGGGAGTTTCGCTTGTTCGTTATACATGCGAGTCATAATAACATATGACGCTGAAGTTAGCAGCCGACTTGGCAGCGAAAGTTCAGGGCCGTAGCAAGGATCTGTGGGGCCCCATACCTTAATACGAAAACTGAAAATTGTTCCTATTTAAGTTCTAAATTCCGAAATGATCTGGAACAGCCTCCCCATTCTCCACAATATGATCAACCCCCTTTGTTCAGGCCAAGGGGGTGGTAGGGAGAT
>NW_021681008.1:38017-40196 GCF_001412515.2 Diachasma alloeum
GCACTTCCTTGGACCACTCTGAAAGACTTGATTATTTTTCTGGGGGTTGAGGGAGTCTTTCCTAATATCTTTCAATGGAAATTTGTTGGTGGTTTTGAGTGTTTTGGAGCCAACAATTTTTTTTTCTTTCACTTCAAGGAAAATCAATTTTTGCACCCCTCAAACATCAACAAGTAATGGTTCCAGAGGGGTAAGAATCTTCATGAATGCAGAGGGGTAATGTCTGAACATTTTCCGATGTCGATAGTTGATTTTTACCCCGGTTTTTGAATCATGTGTGCACTGGGCCCCAGGGGATCATGATACGCCCCTGTTCTGCTGCCAAGTCGGCTGCTAACTTCAGCGTCATACCAACGTAACTCCAATTATTTTAGATCAGATAAGCGTAACTCTAACTTACGTTCTTCTGTTACAAAAAAATCAACTTTTCAATCATCCAAAAAATTGAAAATGTACGGACTTGGGAAATACGTTGTTATGATCTGTATATGTAACAAACAAACATGAGGCTGAAGCTAGCGGGAGCAGTTCAGCGGGAGATGGGTATAGTTTGTGAGGCGGGCTGTACGGCCCCCACCGTAGCCGCTCGCTCAACGCTACATCGGTAGCCACGAGTTTAAACCTCCTCCCAGGCAAATTAAATGATAAAAAACAATCAAACAGTTTCTTTTTCATTATTATTATTTCTTAATGTATGACAAGGGTGGGGAATGATTTCTCGCGGAGGAATTTCATATTTTTTTTATGTTTATAAGTTTTTACACGGTCAATACGGGTGCAATGAACGCATACACCAATCGATGTCGGTTTATTTTTAATGTGTCCCTAAGGGGTGTGACCTTTCAATATTTAATTAGTATTATTTCCTAAAAGGGGGATTTGGGGCAATTAAATAATGAGGACAAATGAGGGATAAAATTGACTAAATATCTATATTTCTATTAATTTACATAATGGATCGTCGTAAGACGCTTGAAATGCCTTTTACTTGGATCTAGGGTTATGGGTAAGGCCAGGCAACTTTTGTACACGTAAAAAGGGGACTGACTCTAATGCAGAAAAAGGGGAGAAGCTAGTCGTGTCAAGGGAATGCAACTAAATATAAGAAGAATAACTAAATGAGGGGGACAACTCGTACTCACGACTTCCAGTTCAGGGCTAATCCGAGTCGTTCGATGACTCCAGAGATTGAGCCTTCGTTCCTCCTTCTGGATTCCACGGGCACAGTAACTACGGCCGGGATGAGCTCGGGCACCAAAAATCCTCTTTATCCCAACAAAATCCAAATGTATCGACTTTAAGGTATGTTCACTGATAATTCAATTAACTTGGGGCGCACGTGGCAGTGTCCAGAACAGCGGTTACACGAGTGTCGGTCTCTTCGTTTCCTCCGTGATTCGTGGGGGTTCATCAGGTGCCGAAGTCCTTCGGGTTGGAATTCGGGAGCAATCGGGCCCAATCAGTACGGGTGAGTGGTGACGATGACCACAATCCAGGGATGTCTCGCTGGGATCGTCGAGGGCGGTGGGTTGCCGAGGCTCATGTATGGGTGGTTTGTGGGGGGGAGCAACGGCTCCTTCAGTTTATCCGGTAGGACCGGAACTGTTGTCTTTCTTCGGCTGATGTCTTCGTGATGTCCAGTGGCGGGAGTAGAGGGGCGATGAGGGGAAAATCGAGGGAAGGGGTATCCAACGGTGGCGGGATTTTATTATTTAGGGGGCAGTGTGTAGTTGGGCAAAGTATAAAATAAATCAAAACAAAATAAAGAATTGCCTCGTCACAGGAGTTAGGGGACCCTGTCCAATAAAAATTATCGCGGTGCACCTATTAGGGTATTTTTAATTAATTTTTTAAGATTCATTTCTCCCAACTTCCAGTGAACAAAATGGTGATGCAGGGACACGCATGCACCAACCAACCCCATTCCGTTTGGAATATGTAGCTAGGGGGTTGGGGGACCCTCTCCAACAAAAATTGTGACGGTGCACTAATTAGGATATTTTTAATGAATTTTTTAAAATTCATTTCTCCCAACTTCCGGCGAACAAGGTGGTGGTGCACGGACACGCATGCACCAACCAACTCCATTCCGCTTGGAATATGTTACTGAGGGGTTGGGGGACCCTCTCCAACAAAAATTGTGACGGTGCACTAATTAGGGTATTTTTAATTAATTTTT
>NW_021681008.1:40567-42460 GCF_001412515.2 Diachasma alloeum
ACCGGAAGTTGGGAGAAATGAATCTTAAAAAATTAATTAAAAATCCCCTAATTGGCGCACCGCGATAATTTTTATTGGGGATGGTCTCCCAACCCCCTAGGCACATATTCCAAGTAGAATGGAGTCGATTGGTGCATGCGTGTCCGTGCACCATTTTGTTCACCGGAAGTTGGGAGAAATAAATCTTAAAAAATTAATTAAAAATACCCTAATTAGTGCACCGTCACAATTTTTATTGGAGAGGGTCCCCCAACCCCTCAGTGACATATTCCAAGCGGAATGGAGTCGGTTGGTGCATGCGTGTCAGTGCACCACCATTTTGTTCACCGGAAGTTGGGAGAAATAAATCTTAAAAAATTAATTAAAAATACCCTAATTAGTGCACCGTCACAATTTTTATTGGAGAGGGTCCCCCAACCCCTCAGTGACATATTCCAAGCGGAATGGAGTCGGTTGGTGCATGCGTGTCAGTGCACCACCATTTTGTTCACCGGTAGTTGGGAGAAATGAATCTTAAAAAATTAATTAAAAATCCCCTAATTGGCGCACCGCGATAATTTTTATTGGGGAGGGTCCCCCAACCCCTCAGTAACATATTCTAAGCGGAATGGAGTCGGTTGGTGCATGCGTGTCCGTGCACTACCATTTTGTTCACCGGAAGTTGGGAGAAATGAATCTTAAAAAATTAATTAAAAATCCCCTAACTGGCGCACCCTCACAATTTTTGTTAGGGAGGGTCTCCCAACGCCTCAGTAACATATTCTAAGTGGAATGAAGTCGGTTGGTGCATGCGTGTCCGTGCACTACCATTTTGTTCACCGGAAGTTGGGAGAAATGAATCTTAAAAAATTAATTAAAAATACCCTAATTAGTGCACCGTCACAATTTTTATTGGAGAGGGTCCCCCAACCCCCTAGGCACATATTCCAAGTGGAATGGAGTCGGTTGATGCATGCGTGTCCGTGCACCCCCACCGCATTCACCGGAAGTTACACAAAATGAATCTTGAAAAATTTATTAAAAATCCCCTAACTGGCGCACCCTCACAATTTTTGTTAGGGAGGGTCCCCCACCCCTCAGTAACATATTCCAAGTGGAATGAAGTCGGTTGGTGCATGCGTGTCCGTGCACTACCATTTTGTTCACCGGAAGTTGGGAGAAATGAATCTTAAAAAATTAATTAAAAATACCCTAATAGGTGCACCGCGATAATTTTTGTTGGGCAGGGTCCCCTAACCCCTTAGGAACACATTAAAAATAAAATGACATCGATTGGTGTATGCGTTTATTGCACCCCTATTGACCGCGTAAAAACTTGTAAAAATAAAAAAAATATCATGAAATTCCTCCTCGAGAAATCATTCCCCACCCTCGTCATACATTAAGAAATAATAACAAAAAAAAATTGTTCGATTGTTTTTTACCATTTAATTTGTCTGGGAGAAGGTTTAAGGAACGTCCGCAGTAAGTATACTTGGTGAAAATTTCGAAACGGTAGAAAGACGCAATATTTGGATCATATATTGTGGAGCACATTCAAAAACTATTCCCAATATTTCAAGTACCTTGTCCACCCCATTTTCGAGATATACATCGTCAAAAATGGAAAAAACGCAAAAATTGAATGTTTGGCGATGCATATCTCAAAAATGGGGTGGACCAGGGACTTGAAATTTTGGGAATATATTTTTAATGTGGACAACAACATATGATCCAAATATTGCGTCTTTATACCATTTCGAAATTTTCACCAAATATACTTACTGCGGAAGTACCTTAAACTCGTGGCTACCGATGTAGCGTTGAGCGAGCGGCTACGGTGGGGGCCGTACAGTCCGCCTCACAAACTATACCCATCTCCCGCTGAACTGCTCTCGCCAGCTTCAGCCTCAT
>NW_021681008.1:42660-45775 GCF_001412515.2 Diachasma alloeum
AAGTGGAATGGAGTCGGTTGATGCATGCGTGTCCGTGCACCCCCACCGCATTCACCGGAAGTTACACAAAATGAATCTTGAAAAATTTATTAAAAATCCCCTAACTGGCGCACCCTCACAATTTTTGTTAGGGAGGGTCCCCCACCCCTCAGTAACATATTCCAAGTGGAATGAAGTCGGTTGGTGCATGCGTGTCCGTGCATCCCCACCGCATTCACCGGAAGTTACACAAAATGAATCTTTAAAAATTAATTAAAAATCCCCTAATTAGCGCACCGCGATAATTTTTGTTGGGGAGGGTCCCCCAACCCCCTAGCTACATATTCCAAACGGAATGGGGTTGGTTGGTGCATGCGTGTCCGTGCATCACCATTTTGTTCACCGGAAGTTGAGAGAAATGAATCTTAAAAAATTAATTAAAAATACCCTAATAGGTGCACCGCGATAATTTTTGTTGGGCAGGGTCCCCTAACCCCTTAGGAACACATTAAAAATAAAATGACATCGATTGGTGTATGCGTTTATTGCACCCCTATTGACCGCGTAAAAACTTGTAAAAATAAAAAAAATATCATGAAATTCCTCCTCGAGAAATCATTCCCCACCCTCGTCATACATTAAGAAATAATAACAAAAAAAAATTGTTCGATTGTTTTTTACCATTTAATTTGTCTGGGAGAAGGTTTAAGGAACGTCCGCAGTAAGTATACTTGGTGAAAATTTCGAAACGGTAGAAAGACGCAATATTTGGATCATATATTGTGGAGCACATTCAAAAACTATTCCCAATATTTCAAGTACCTTGTCCACCCCATTTTCGAGATATACATCGTCAAAAATGGAAAAAACGCAAAAATTGAATGTTTGGCGATGCATATCTCAAAAATGGGGTGGACCAGGGACTTGAAATTTTGGGAATATATTTTTAATGTGGACAACAACATATGATCCAAATATTGCGTCTTTATACCATTTCGAAATTTTCACCAAATATACTTACTGCGGAAGTACCTTAAACTCGTGGCTACCGATGTAGCGTTGAGCGAGCGGCTACGGTGGGGGCCGTACAGTCCGCCTCACAAACTATACCCATCTCCCGCTGAACTGCTCTCGCCAGCTTCAGCCTCATCAAACAAACATATTTCCTAGAAACCGTTACAGAATTATTTAATTATTGATTAGCATATCAACAGCTTAGTAACCGAGTCATTTAACTACCAAAAATGGCCATTTCCAGAAGTAAAATTACGTATCTCCAAAAAAGCGCTACGTATACGCAGTATTGAAAATATCATTGAAATAATCGTTTTCAATTCTTTTAGAACAGACATAACCTATTTTTAATGATTTTCGATCAGACAAGCCTCAATCCAACTTACGTTCTTTTGCTCCAAATAAATGTTAAACTTTCAAATCATCAAAAAAATTGGAAATGTACGGACTCGAGAGATACGTTATTATAACTCGCAAGTATAACAAGCAAACGTATCTCCGAGAAATCGTTCCAAAATTATTTAATTATGAATTAGCATATTGGCAGCTTAATAACAGAGTAACGTAACTATCAAAAACGGTCATTTCTAGAAATGAAATAATTTATCTTCAAAAAATGGGCTGTTTATGCTCCGTATTGGAAACATTATTGAAGTAATAAGTTTCAATTTTTTTGAAGTGGACCAACGTATCTCCAATCATTTTTGATGACACAAGTGAAAATCCCATTTACAATCTTCTGTTCCAAATAAATTTTAAACTTAGAAATGATAAAAAAAATTGAGCAGGTACAGAAACGGGAGATATGTTATTATGACGCTGAAGTTAGCAGCCGACTTGGCAGCAGAACAGGGGCGTATCATGATCCCCTGGGGCCCAGTGCACACACGATTCAAAAACCGGGGTAAAAATCAACTATCGACATCGGAAAATGTTCAGACATTACCCCTCTGCATTCATGAAGATTCTTACCCCTCTGGAACCATTACTTGTTGATGTTTGAGGGGTGCAAAAATTGATTTTCCTTGAAGTGAAAGAAAAAAAAATTGTTGGCTCCAAAACACTCAAAACCACCAACAAATTTCCATTGAAAGATATTAGGAAAGACTCCCTCAACCCCCAGAAAAATAATCAAGTCTTTCAGAGTGGTCCAAGGAAGTGCTAGGAGGTGAAAAAATGGAATTTTCGCGTATTTCAGGGGGAAAAAAAATCTCCAACTAATAATAAGCAAAACCACCAACAACTGTTGATGGAAAAATACTCAGTGCAACTCCCCCTACCCCCAGAAAAATCATCAAGTCTCTCAGACTGGTCCAAGGGGGTGCTAGGGGGTAGAAAAATGAAATTTTCGCGTTTTTCAGGGGGGAAAAAAAATCTCCAACTAATAATAAGCAAAACCACCAACAACTGTTGATGGAAAAATACTCAGTGCAACTCCCCCTACCCCCAGAAAAATCATCAAGTCTCTCAGACTGGTCCAAGGGGGTGCTAGGGGGTAGAAAAATGAAATTTTCGCGTTTTTCAGGGGGGAAAAAAAATCTCCAACTAATAATAAGCAAAACCACCAACAACTGTTGATGGAAAAATACTCAGTGCAACTCCCCCTACCCCCAGAAAAATCATCAAGTCTCTCAGACTGGTCCAAGGGGGTGCTAGGGGGTAGAAAAATGAAATTTTCGCGTTTTTCAGGGGGGAAAAAAAATCTCCGACTCATAATAAGCAAAACCACCAACAACTGTTGATGGAAAAATACTCAGTGCAACTCCCCCAACCCTCAGAAAAATCATCAAGTCTCTCAGACTGGTCCAAGGGGGTGCTAGGGGGTAGAAAAATGAAATTTTCGCGTTTTTCAGGGGGGAAAAAAAATCTCCGACTCATAATAAGCAAAACCACCAACAACTGTTGATGGAAAAATACTCAGTGCAACTCCCCCTACCCCCAGAAAAATCATCAAGTCTCTCAGACTGGTCCAAGGGGTTTTTTCTCCCCCCAAAAAACGCGAAAATTTCATTTTTCTACCCTCTAGCACCCCCTTGGACCAGTCTGAGAGACTTGATAATTTTTCTGGGGGTAGGGGGAGTTGCACTGAGTATTTTTCCATCAACAGTTGTTGGTGGTTTTG
>NW_021681008.1:45800-87519 GCF_001412515.2 Diachasma alloeum
TTTTTCTGGGGGTTGAGGGAGTTGCGCTGAATATTTTCTCATCAATATTTGTTGGTGGTTTTGCCTATTATTAGTTGGAGATTTTTTTTCCCCCTGAAAAATGCGAAAATTTCATTTTTCCACCCCCTAGCACCCCCTTGGACCAGTCTGAGAGACTTGATAATTTTGCTGAGGGTTGAGGGAGTTGCGCTGAGTATTTTTTCATCAATATTTATTGGTGGTTTTGCGTATTATTAGTCGATTTTTTTTTCGCCCGAAAAACGCGAAAATTTAATTTTTTCACCCCCTAGCACCCTCTTGGTCCACTCTGAAAGACTTGATGATTTTTCTGGGGGTAGGGGGAGTTGCACTGAGTATTTTTCCATTAACATTTGTTTGTGGTTTTTTTTATTATGAGTCGGAGAATTTTTTTCCCCCTGAAAAACCTGAAGATTTCATTTCTCCACCCCCTAGCACCCCTTTGGACCAATCGTTCGTTTAATCTTTTTTTATAACAATGTGCTGGTGGTTCTGGCTATTTATGGTGCAGAAATTTTTTCTTCCCAAAAAAAAGACAAAAATTGAGATTTTCATCTCCCTACCACCCCCTTGGCCTGAACAAAGGGGGTTGATCATATTGTGGAGAATGGGGAGGCTGTTCCAGATCATTTCGGAATTTAGAACTTAAATAGGAACAATTTTCAGTTTTCGTATTAAGGTATGGGGCTCCACAGATCCTTGCTACGGCCCTGAACTTTCGCTGCCAAGTCGGCTGCTAACTTCAGCGTCATACGTTGGTCTGTTCTAAAAACATTGAAAATGATTATTTCGATGAGTTTCCCAATACGAGTACTCATAGAACTTGAGCTTGTCTGTTATTGAGGTGTCGATATGTCGATTTTTCAGAGTTTATGAATTTTGAAGTATTTTACCTTTCTGTTAGATGAATTTTGTTGTCCAGACGCGAAAAGTTATTGATGAAGTGACGATTTTTCATGTTCCCAACAGAACAATTTTTAAATGAATTGCTCTACCTAGAAAAATAATATCAAATGTTTTTGTAAAGAACAGGGCCAAGAAAAAGTTTTGTTTTGTTCTTACTGGGAGGTAGAAATTTTCGAAAAATACAAAAAAATGAAAAAGAAAGCCAAGTCAGCGGCGTCGAATGAACGAACCTAGCGCACAATCAATTATACTAAAGGAGAAGACCATTTCTCGAAATGCGAGGTATCGATTTTTTTAAAATCGAAAATAAAAATATCGATTATTAATGCAAACAACTGTCGAGTATCGATTAGACAAAAATTACTGTTTTTGTTGATGAAAATTGAGCCATTGATTGATGAGGTTAAATTTTGTGATAAATAAATAAATAAATCAATCACCACACATAAAAAAGTGTAAAAATAGTGGAAGTGCCGAAACAGTGCTCATAAAAACAAGGAGACCAGGATCATTCCAAGAGAGTTACAATTGACCATTCGTAACGATAGAGTCGAGTTCTCTCTGGAGGTGAAATTGCACAGGATGAAGTACTTCCCATCATCCAGGCCGTTCTTCTGCCCAAAAAGACCGAGAAAACCAGTTTTTGAATCCATCGAACATTGAAACAATTTTTTTATTGTGTATCTTCTTCTTAATTATACATAGTATTGGTACTTCAGTGTATAGGTAATCGTCGTAGACTTAAGAGGCCAAAAATCAAAGGACCAAGTGAGCGGAAAATTTTCCTATAATTCCTGATGAATGAAACGCAGAGTTAACCCAAGGAAGAAGAGAGAAACTCTGGAAAATTACCATGGAGCCAGATTCAAGGTTAACTCAAATCTGAGTTTAATTCATCAGGAATACCCAAAATAATAATCAAGATTGTTTTCTATAAATTTTTTTCTCAATTCCAAATTGCTACTGCTCGACCTTCATTGTATCTTTTTCCTCTACTGAATGAAGGGAAATAAAGCATGACTTTATTACTCAAATAAATAAATTTCGAGTTCCAATAATCTAATTACACAAAAAAAATCTCTGTAGCTCGAGAATTTATTACACTGGACTGTAGTCCAGTACATTTCAATTTTCAAGCATTTGAGGGGCAAACGAACAATAAACAATAATTTTATTTGCATTAATTCTTCGTTTTTCAACGATCTCCATTGTATGATGAATCTTACTGTAATATTCCGCGAAAATCCATTGGTACTGGATTTGAGTACTATTACTACTTGTCTCAAGTATTTTTTCTACTTTTGAGAAGTACAGCTCGGTACTCAGTACAAGTACTTTCAGTACTGATGATGAGTACAGTTGGTACTTGTCACCAGTGCTAATTGTACTTGGAGCATAAAACTTGTATTCAGTCGATTTTCGACTTGGACCAAGTAAAAAAATTAGCTTTTCTCCAGAAACGCCTCGGTACTGAATACAAGTAGTTTTCCTACTTATCAGAAGTAATCTTTTTTTAGAGTGTATGTATTGTTCATGAGAGCAGCCAGAATCTGAAATTATTGGCTTCACGGTAGAATTTTTGGTCATAATTTCTACTGGAACAGCTTCGTTCTTATTTAAATTTGGAGAAATTTTTCTGACATTTATTACATTGTTTTTTTTTCTTGTTGACGAGAGTATATTTCTAATTGAGGGATAAATGATCATGGAGAATTGAAATTTACCCAGATAGATCTTTTTTTAATTTCAGTCATTCACTTGAATTTTTTTTTTTCATATAATTCTGTAGATGAATTATAATACTTTGGCTTTTCTCATAACAGTTTTATCGAATTATCGATATTGATATTTTCATCTCAAGAGGTATATTTATTTATCGGTATATTTCCCACATTACCATCCTGAAATAAAAAATTGGATTAATCAAAATTTTCATTCAATAGTCACTTGATATCAATAATATCTCTATAATAATTCTACTAGACATTATGCAATTTTGATTTTTCTATGGAAATTTTCAGGCAAAAATTTCCGACGTTTTTGTGGCTGTTTTTTCTCTATTTGATTCTCATCGTAATGAAATCAAAGGGAAAAATTGAGAAAAATCATGCATAGAAATTCAAGAAAATTGTCCAGAGGAAACGCTAAGTAGTTCTATTCAGTTGTTTCAACCGTGCTCCCTACTACTCAAATCTAGATACCTCTTTTATCAAGACAGAATTATATTCTTCAAACATTTTAAAATTATAATTAAATCATGATCAAAATTATTTCACTGGGAAAATTGAAACATTATTGGATGGAGAAACAAAAATCTTTTTTCTGGCAATTCTTTACAGGTAACTAAGTAACCAATACCGTGAGGGATGCAGTTGTCGGACGGTTAAGGTTTAGGCTAGGAGAAGAGTCGAATCATGAGGCACTTTCGCCATAAATCAGGTGTGTGAAGGATTAAAGCGGTTTATTTATTTGTTCTTCATATTATTGAATGGATTTTTCCCGTTATCTCGAGTTTTTCTAATGAAAGTAAAGACAATCAGTCAAGACAGTCATTTCTTCAGTTATCGGACACCCTATCCATTTACGTGTAATTCGGAGGCTTCAGTTACCGGACATCTAAAAACTTCAGTTCTTGGACGTATGTTATTTTCCCATCCGACCTCTGCATACCGTCCGCCAACTTCATCCCTCACGGTACTTTAATAGTTCTCTAATCGTCTGCACTCTTCTCAAAATGTTGAATGTGTTGTATATTCAACGAATATTATAACAATCAATGTCAATTCCAAATGAACATTTCTAAGAGTTTTTTTTTCAGAGTTGATTATGCACTGAGGATATCCAAGTATCTTTTACAGTTTGGTACAGACCGCACTATAGATTCCACCATTTTCAATGATCAAATTTACCAATTAAATTGCGTGAGAAAAATTCGAAAAAACATCATGGATATTTAGTCATTCAAATTACGTTCTGCATGGAATGATGATTTTTTTAAACATTCCCTTTTTATGAATAAATGATTGAAATGGTTTGAACTTTTGAAAACCTTATTTTTTGGCATAAAATTGATTCCTGGTAAAATTCTGAATGTGAAAAAATTTATTAAAATTCTGAAAAATGATTTTTATGGTAAAAAATGGACTGTTTATGAATGATTTTTACAAAATGCTGTTAACCTTTAAAAATTGAAATTTTCAATTATTTTATGAATCTTTCTCCGAAAGTAGACTTTCTAGTTGTTTTTTTCAGATTTTTAAAACGTTTCCTGACGGTTCAAAATCAATAATAAATTTCAGAACTCCAAAGTTTAGATAATAAATTCATTGTAAAATGGATCAAGTGGGGTTCAAATGGAAGCTCTTATTTAAAACTACAAAAGGTTTCACAAAAAAAAAATAGCCGAAGTACTTGGATATCCTTAAGAAAAGCAATGGTCGAATCCAAAGAATTTACAAATGAATCATTTCAATAGGAATAAGAACATCCATCAACATCGCATTTTGCTCGATACTTATGTGTAATTAGATTATTGGAACTCGAAATTTATTTATTTGAGTAATAAAGTCATGCTTTATTTCCCTTCATTCAGTAGAGGAAAAAGATACAATGAAGGTCGAGCAGTAGCAATTTGGAATTGAGAAAAAAATTTATAGAAAACAATCTTGATTATTATTTTGGGTATTCCTGATGAATTAAACTCAGATTTGAGTTAACCTTGAATCTGGCTCCATGGTAATTTTCCAGAGTTTCTCTCTTCTTCCTTGGGTTAACTCTGCGTTTCATTCATCAGGAATTATAGGAAAATTTTCCGCTCACTTGGTCCTTTGATTTTTGGCCTCTTAAGTCTACGACGATTACCTATACACTGAAGTACCAATACTATGTATAATTAAGAAGAAGATACACAATAAAAAAATTGTTTCAATGTTCGATGGATTCAAAAACTGGTTTTCTCGGTCTTTTTGGGCAGAAGAACGGCCTGGATGATGGGAAGTACTTCATCCTGTGCAATTTCACCTCCAGAGAGAACTCGACTCTATCGTTACGAATGGTCAATTGTAACTCTCTTGGAATGATCCTGGTCTCCTTGTTTTTATGAGCACTGTTTCGGCACTTCCACTATTTTTACACTTTTTTATGTGTGGTGATTGATTTATTTATTTATTTATCACAAAATTTAACCTCATCAATCAATGGCTCAATTTTCATCAACAAAAACAGTAATTTTTGTCTAATCGATACTCGACAGTTGTTTGCATTAATAATCGATATTTTTATTTTCGATTTTAAAAAAATCGATACCTCGCATTTCGAGAAATGGTCTTCTCCTTTAGTATAATTGATTGTGCGCTATGTTCGTTCATTCGATGTTGCTGACTTGGCTTTCTTTTTCGTTTCTTTGAATTTTTCAAAAACTTCGACTTCCCAGTGAGAACCAAACAAAACTTTCTCTTGTCCCAGTTTTTTTTACGAAAACATTTGTTGTTGTTTTTCTAGGGAGATTTTAGTATTCTATTCAACATGCACAAGGAATCATTTTTATATCCTGTAATTTTTTTTATTATTTTCTATTCCATTTCGCTCATTTATTTTTCACCCGATAGATCATCTTTCCAATTAACAACCGAAGGAAAACATATAGTCCTAGTCCACAGTCATCATTTCCACCGACTTTTAATTATCTATTCAAGATTTTCCGACTTAATTTGCTTCTTCGAGAATTCATTTATGCCCGGAACTCAATGGAAAAATATCTGTGGAATTTATCACTCATGCACTAAATTCAATTAGGAAAGGGAAAAAATATTATATTTGAAAAATCTTCATATGATGATATATGATACGACTGACAACATCTACCCTCACAAGTTATTGATTTTCTTGTTTACATATCTGTATTCAATTCTGCCGTTCCAACTTTATTTAGTCATCGTTTCCGACAATGAGGAGCGGCAAATATCCCTTAAGTTTCCCAATTGTTTTTTCTACAAGCTATTCTCTGAAACATTTTTCTAATGAACTCATCAATCAGTTCCATCAATGTTTTAACACACTCTCATGATGACTTTATTTCCATTTGTAAATTTGATTTTTTGGCGATCTTTCGTATCCAAGTGGCCACATCTGACTAATGTGATGTCTCTACAGGGGTTTAAAGGATCGTCTTGATAAAATCCAATTTTATTACATTAAACATGCACGTATTCATCCATAGCCGGCTGAAAAAATAATTATATAAAAAATGGACAATTTTTTAGCGACACTAGCACCGACTTTGGGCGATTTAGGCGATATGGAAGGGGATCACTGGCGACGAGACACCTGAAATATCTGGCAACCCTGTTTGTACAGTCGGAGTCTAAACTTCTTGGCCGATATGCTACCGTGTATTTCGATGCCAGAATGTACTCAATCGAGCGACCTAAAATTTTATATACGATTGTGACTTAATAAGACCTACTAGTAGCCAACATTTCCAATGTCTCTTTCAATTTTTACACATTTTATCTAAGGGATCCCCGTTAAGTTAGCGGCATAATGTTAAAAATCTGCTCGTCACCCCGGCCGTAAGGCAGCGTTTCACGGACGTTACGCGGCCGTCTCGCACGCTACCCGATGAATTTCCGTTGGAGAAATAGTTTTTCAACCCCCGCAATCGTAGAAAAAATTTCCAGCAATTTTCAAGAGGGCGAAGGTCAGCGGTTGACTCATTTGGTGCGGAATACCTCATATATATTGATACTCGAAAATTGATTATATTAGAACAGGGCGCGCGCTTCGCCTGCGTATTGTTTTCCATGGGTGTCAGAATAGTTTAAAACCTTACCTTTTCTCACTCTCATTAATTTTTATCTCAATAATGATGCAGGAAAAATAAATGGTTTCAACAAAGTTTTTCACGATGAGAATTCAATTTTTAAATAATTTTTTCAGAATCGTCATAATCCTGTTCATCTTCTTGTTCGTTTCTATTTTTAAAAAAGAATGCTTATTGCATTCTTTTTTATTTTTATTTTTATTATATAAATTAGCCTGCCCTAAAACCATTTTATTCCGAATTTTGCGTTGCCTATAGTCAAAAGTGATCGTGGATCATATGGTTAGACAGTGAGAAATTTTTCAGATTTTTAGAACAATTTCTATAGGCAGCAGTGAATTTTGAAAATTTTTATGGGGTGAAGCCTATGAAAAAGTGGCTGAAGATAATATCCACAATTCAATTAGCAAATTATTCATATTGTTGTCAATAGTTGCGGAAGACCGGTTCCCAAGGAGTAAAACAATGGAATAACCCTTGATTCGCTATTTTCAGTCTATTTGTTATTCAACTAGCAACCTAGATTTTTACGTAAAATAGAGGTTTTCAAGAGCCTCTGAATACTATTTTTCATTGTCTAATTTCTTTCACATTCCGTTATACAATTATTCAACTATCTGATCATCGTTTCCAGAAAATAGAAACATTTTGGTTGATTCTGAGTAGATGAAAACTGCAAAAGAAAATTGTCCAATTTTCGTACGGTGACAGGTGCTCGGCTTAACTAGTGTCGTTATGAAGGCCATATACCTGAACTGAGAAAGGGTCAGTCAGCTGGCCCTCTTTTTCCTTGATCGGGCGGAACCTTTTGTGACCCTCAATAAATCGTAAAATGATCTTTTATTTTTCATATAGACATTCTGTATTTTTACGTGATATCAGTTTACAAATCACAAATCCATATTCCCCATATTCGACAACGAATTTAGCAGAGCTTGAATGGAGAAAATATCTTGATTTAAAGCGAAGTTTTCCCATTGGAGTGTCCGTGAGATTCCATTAGAAATTAAACATCAAGTCAGAAAATATTTCCGCAACTATGCCTTATAGCAACATAAAATTAGTGTTAAATAAAAACTGAACGATTTCCTATCGACTTCAGTTATCACGAATTTATTTTTTATGAAAACTGAGTGACCCCTGGAATTATTAATGATGTGCCTGAATTTCATTCCAACTTTATCCACAGAGGAGGAAATCGCTGGGAAATGAGTCCAGCTGTAATCTAAACTTGACTTTATCCCGCTACACTGAATAGTTTCAAAGATATTCGCGTTAAACGAAACGTTCGGAACGCAAGAAGAGAAGAGGCTTAAAGGCTGAGGGGTTTAGGAGTTTTAGAAAACCTTTTAAACTCCCAATGAATTCGAATCTTGAAGAGATTTCAAACTAGAAATATTTTTTGTAGGCCTAATTTTTTCTACGAAAATATTCCTCAAAAACTAACTACAAAATAGAATCGAGCTGAACCAATTGATCACTTTCAAACAAATCTGAATAGAGAATAGAAAATAGAAGATCCATTAAATTGGATGAATGATTTATTTGAATTTTGATGATTTATTAATCATACAATGGAATATAATAGTATTATAATATAATAATGAAAACAAGTTATTCCCTTATTCTAATATTAACTGATTAAGTTGATGGATTTTTCAAATAGTTCTCCAATGAAAACTCCAAGTCTTCTCGTGCAGCCTGAACATACTTCTCGAAATTTATTGACAACTTTCATTAAATTTTGTTTGCTGATTTCATCTTTTGTGAGCTGTTCGCTACCGGATCTGGTTATTGTGGAATAATTAAGGGATGGATGAGGTATTGATGGATTTTCTAGGAGAGCGAGCGAGGGTCTGTAAATCACTACACGTGTCTTTGGTCACAATAAATGATTTAATCACTTAATTTAGTCACTAAATATTTACAAATATTTACACTGAGAAGACTTTGAGAGGGCCGAAACAAATAGAGCTAAACTGCGTTATTGAGCGAACCGTAAACAGAATAATTGTCGGAAAACTTATGAGAATACTCGGAAAACTGAAAACACCATGTAAGCGTCACAATAGTCGGAATACAAATGAGAGCGATCAATCATCCAGCAGGTGGCAGGTGGCGAAATCAGAGGTGCGAACGTGTCCCAATTCGCAAATTGGGAACGTTCGCTGATTGCGGTCCGTCACGTGGCGCCTCAGGTGACAAAAAGGTGAGAGTTCACCTGTCATCAACGGACATCGACCCCACAGCTGATTGAGTGGGTGTGTGAGTGATTGCGCGAGTGAGAATTATTCGGTTGAAAACCGAACATGAGCAGATCGCTATATTCACTCACAAGTGCAACACTCCTTTCAGCAATATCATTTGTCACATGGAGAGATTTGACAATTTTGAAAGCTCTGGCAAAATCGTCTCTTTTCTCCCATATTATCGAATTGTTTTCCAAAAAAATATAATCGATTTTTAAAATTTCGCAAAATCTACTAGTCTTCTGAGTAACGAAAGAATCTAAAATTACCCTGAAATCAATGGCAAATCTTTGGTTCCAGTTTTTCTCTGCTCATGTTTATCATCGTTTGCAGACCGCGATTTCATGGCCTGGCACATCTTTCGCTTACACTCTGCACTCATGTGCTCATCAAAGAACCCGAGAGCAATCAATTCCTTTGATAAGTACCAATGGTGTGTCATGAACTTAGCAAATATAGCTCTCCAAACTTTCGATGCAACATGACTGGAACATGTAGCATTTTGTGCTAATTGTTTCAATAGTTTCAAATCATTGTTTGGAGCTGTAACTGCATGTGAAGCCGTGAACCAAGCCCTTTGGTACGCAAGAACAATAAAAATACATACATTCGTCACACCTGATTTCTCCTGCGATGTCAAGCAAAATTGGTCTCTAAATATGAAAATTTTTAGCGAGTAGATTGCTTTGGACATCCACCTAGCATGATGAATAGGGCCTGAAGCACGGAAACGGTTGCCTGTCGCTAAATCTCCACCTAGGAACATCATCACCAGTTCTAGAAACTCCCTGTATTCTCTACGGATAGTTTTATTGTATATGATAAACAGAAAAATATGAGGTTGGTTAATTAATGGCGGAATTTCCACTTTCAGGTTTCGATAACAATTAGAAATATGGGTACGTCAGTTTCATATACATAAGACATTGTAATTCACCTC
Organism: Diachasma alloeum; assembly: GCF_001412515.2. Lineage (NCBI taxonomy): Eukaryota > Metazoa > Arthropoda > Insecta > Hymenoptera > Braconidae > Diachasma > Diachasma alloeum. Next base: position 55,735 of record NW_021681008.1, read on the forward strand.
CAGTTGTTCTTCAGCGAAAGCAAGGATGTCTCTCACTTCATCCCGTATGGCTTCCTTCACCGCGACATCATGAACCCCGGGGGAAACTTTTTTTTTCATGGTCTCCCACTGTTCTTGGAACCTCTCGAAGATCAGAACGTCAGGCCCGGAAGTACACCCCATAGATGATTCGCACGCTGTCTTCAAAAGAAGTTCCATAACATGGCGACGGCACGCTAGGTACAGAAGATCCCTTCCCAAATGTTCTTCAAGCAAGGTGCATGCGCCATTGACGTTGCCCGTATTACTTGATGTCGTATCAAACACCATAGCGCATACCTCGTCTAGGATATCCCATTGCTTCAAGCATTGGTATACTGCTTTTGCTTGGCCTTCGCCGGTTCCTCTTTCAAGCCTAGGCACCCCAAGTAGTTGATGCCACTCGTGACCTGATACCAAAATCGGGAGACGATCAATTTTTTTAAATTTATTTTCCGGCGCTGACATTTGTTTGCCGCCCCACTGGACACTCCTAATGTGCGTTATCTCGGATGGTATCACTGAGCGTTTCACGCTGTACTCGGCGATTTCGACGCAGAGTTTCACGGCTCAAATGGACATCTTCCAAAGTCATATTTGCGCGCATTAAAATTGCTGCTAACACTCGTGCAGCCATACGATCGCTAAATTTGACTCGGTCCAAGATGGCCGTGATGTCAGGAGTTATGATCTTGAGTCTCTTAGATTTCTTGGGCGACAATTTCACTTCGTAGGTGGTATCCGTTTCTTCACTGCTAACTTTCGCTTCCATACAATTCAGCGACTCAGAAATTTCTTCTTCGTCGAAAACATAATTATTAGGGTCCAGCGCAATTTCTCCAGGTGAATCTATGGAATCAAATAAATTTCCGGCTATTAATTTGAAATTCGTGAAAGAAATTTGTAATGATTTTGCTTTGGCCTCAACAAATACTCAATAAACCCTAACCCAGAAGTCTCGATTATCCAAACACGGCCAACTCATTACCTTCGTTCTCGTAATCCGACAAGTCTGAAACGCCAAAAACCATAACGCTAACACTGGACTTCGGGAACAATCAGCAGCTCATCCAATCCTTATTTCGTGTATTTAGGGCGCCAGCCGATTTTTAGCAACGCGGAATCGACAAACCGCAAACGGAACCGTATTTTCTTAAAACTAAATACTGATTGTCCCCAAAAATCCAATAACGACAAGAAACATATCGCAAACCATACGCAGAAATGTGGATTACGAGGGTGCGGGATTTACTTGGCTGCTCAGTGTGCGGGTCGTGGAGAGAGAGGTGGATTCGTGGACGAGAACATCAATTAACAAAGCCAATCATCGATCGAGAAACCAATAAACCAATGTCTTAAATTCTAAACGGGATAGGTAAGGTCGATATTGAATAATAAACATAATTGTACTGACGTGTTTCGCTATTGCCGATATTAATACAAAATCGTAAATTCGTACAAATACAAAATTACATCAATGTGACTCAAAATAATTTTAAATACTCTGAAATGATCCCCTACTCCAAAAGACTCGAAAAATGCGATAAATAATTATGAAAGTATGAAAAAGAAAGCGATCCCACTCCAAAGCTGATAGAGAGAAGCAAAGGTATTGTCCACAAGGGGAACACGAATCCGAAAGAGAGAGACCATAGGAAGGTAGCGTACGTGCGAGAGAGAACCGAGGAGGTAGCTACGCGGAATAAAGAGAGAGTTTACGAAAAGTTACTAATTTTTCTTATTTTCGACTGTAATTCATCGAATTTCGAATTCTGGAGCGCCTTTGTAATGGTTTACTTAATTCTTACGCCATTTGTAACCCATTAAAATCGGGGATCTAATCCACCGAAAAGGTAGCAAAATGAGCTAGGGAGCTTGAACCAGCCACGTGGCGGATTTACCGGAAGGGAGCATTTCTAACCCGGAAATGGAGGTTTTCTCTAGGAAAATAGGTAGCTTACGGTCTCCAATAATTTCCAAAATAATAGGTAGCTTATTCATGAACGTAAGAGAGCTTAGATAATTTTCTTGTTCTGGATTCCAACCATAAAAGTAAAGATAACTAAAAAGATAGCGTCCCCATGCTCAACCGGAATCCAAAACTCAACGAACGCTAGAGAGCATTAAAACGCTTAAGCTTAAGCGCAATTCAGGTAGCCTAATTTTTCTCCCAAAACTCGTTTGAGTTTGAGAAATATAAAGAAATGGGTAGCATAGAATAATTAGGTAAAGATAGCGAGAAAAGGTAGCAAGCAAAAAGGTAGCAATGAAGCAGGTAGCGAGTTGCATCAATCGCCGTAGCGATTATTAATATTTTGATTTGTTCAGGTAGCATAATTATTAATTAGATAATTTCAGGTAGCTTCCAGGGAGCATTTGGGTTCGTTTGAAGAGTTTTCTACCCTTCAAACCATGAGTATCGGTGTTGGCGTCATTCCGAGGTAGCGACGCCATTCCACGTGGTCCAACTGCTTTATCGAAAAACGCACTAATTCACTGTTAATCACCTCCAAATAAGTACACGAGTACTTGCCATCATCTGGAGCGTTGATTTCAACTGAATTTTGATCACGGGGCCGCGATAATTACCTCGAANTTAAGCTTAAGCGCAATTCAGGTAGCCTAATTTTTCTCCCAAAACTCGTTTGAGTTTGAGAAATATAAAGAAATGGGTAGCATAGAATAATTAGGTAAAGATAGCGAGAAAAGGTAGCAAGCAAAAAGGTAGCAATGAAGCAGGTAGCGAGTTGCATCAATCGCCGTAGCGATTATTAATATTTTGATTTGTTCAGGTAGCATAATTATTAATTAGATAATTTCAGGTAGCTTCCAGGGAGCATTTGGGTTCGTTTGAAGAGTTTTCTACCCTTCAAACCATGAGTATCGGTGTTGGCGTCATTCCGAGGTAGCGACGCCATTCCACGTGGTCCAACTGCTTTATCGAAAAACGCACTAATTCACTGTTAATCACCTCCAAATAAGTACACGAGTACTTGCCATCATCTGGAGCGTTGATTTCAACTGAATTTTGATCACGGGGCCGCGATAATTACCTCGAAAGAGAACTTGTTCAGGGAGCCAAATCGACTCGTACCTCCTCACTCTTGGTCGTCCGGGTGGATACTGTAATGGCGACTATCGCGTGTGTCCGCTCGGGCCTGTTGCGTAGTGGTGGGGAGTCTGAGGGAGACTAGCCCCGTACGGTACTGACTCGCGTGTTGGAGATGCGAACTATCGATTCCCGGGGTAATTGTGCGCGAAATATTTAAAGATTTAAATTTAAATTTTCCTATAATTGATTCTAATTATCTTAACTGAACAAAACTGTATACTAAAGACCGTATGAGAATGGTCCTGACTGGATACCCCCACTCTTTCGAGTTGAGGCATGCGTTGATGTCCCCCACCACTCAAACCTAAGACCACTCTCATAAGGTCCTCAGTATAATTACTTGAACTCAACGTGAAACTGAGATGGCTGAGCGGATCTTCATTCCATCTACGACCGGAATAAGGTAGCTTATCTACAGAGGGCACTCTCCGGAGAGGAATTAGGACTTTACCAACGAAAACTGAAACGCAAACGCAACTTAACTAAACTAAAAACCCAATGGCGATCCGTTTCGACGACTGGGCAATCGTCTCCACGGCCTTCCAACTGAAAGTCCTAACACTCTCGCTCAAGGGAGCGCAAGCATTTCAACTTGACCTATGTACTCACTCTATCGACAAACCAAAAAGGGTTACAGGAAACACCGGGTAGCACATTATCTTGGCCAAATATTCCACGGTGATATCCTGATCCTTAACCGAATTTACGTAGGAAAATCTCAAAAATTCTAAACTTTAACTCAACAAAACTGACTCGAAAAAAGAAATATCTGCAAAATATCTGGTTTATTTAATGAAGTTATTTAATGAATATTATCCTAAAAATTTCGGGAATCGATTCACGCGATAGGTAACCAATTTAAGTAGTTCTCCGAACTTAAGGTAGCTCTGAAGTAGAGTTCAGGTAGCAGGTAGCTCTAATTCTCCGTATAGATTTTTATCGCGACAAAAAGGTAACGGTTTATAAATTTTTACTCTCTCTCTCTCTCTTTCTATACATAAATACCCTGGAGTTCCGCAGGTGACGAATTCGCCTGGAATTTCGTCACAAATTGCATATAGATCATATGTCATATTGAAAAAAAGAAAAGAAAGTCATCTTACAGAATTTGTATATTTTTGCACAAGAAATTTTTTTTGTTTGGATTTTTTCTCTTAATTTCTACCGTTTATTGTTTCTATCAACGTAACTTGCTGTAATAACTCAGTTTTTTTACTCTCCTTCGGCTTCTTGTCTACTACAATCAGTCCCCTCCTCCGTATCGATGATTATGTCTAAACAGCCACCGCAACTCAATAAAGCTGTTGCTGCTTCGTTTTTCTTTACACTCAGTTGTTTTTGATGGGCGATGTCGAAAAGGTTGTCCAACGAACATTTAAAATCTATTTCTTTCACTTTATAAGTTGTATTTGTCTCTCAGGGCACCGTATTTGAAGATCGTTTTATAATATTTTACCAATTTTTCCAACTTGCTGATTGCGTTACACTTTTTTATAACCGGAATTCCCGCATGTTCCCAAAAAATAACACTTTTCCGCACAACACACTGTAACGCTTCGCAAGCATTAAGTTTTGGTATATTATGTCTCGTATAATAAAAGTAACATTCCAAAACCTGCTTGTTTGTAGACAATTTTTTACTACGAATCCCTGGTCTCGCGTAACCGACCAATGGAATCTCACTGTTTTTACGTGTTTCCGGCATATTATGTGGGCTTGATTTTAACTGGCTACCCTGATGTGTTGACTTTTCGGAAGTTGTCTTACGACTGACTGTGTATAGTTCAGCGGAGAAAATTATTTGAAGGTATTTTCTCAGAAGTGCAAAGTACTTGGGGGCTCCATCCCTCAAACAAAAGTGAAGAACGGGCGACGCTATAAGCCTGATTTTAAACTATGTGGAGATGATTCATGAACGTTTTGTCAATTTTCAGGTCATTCGCACACCCGTCAGTTGAATGACTTCTACGAATGGTCAATTCTAATTGTGAGAAAGAATACCTACAATTTAATTTTAAATAAAAAATTTAATATTTAAGAATTAATAATTCTGAAAATAGTATTATTTATTCTATAAAAGTTGTTTCAGAAAATTCGATTCCATCAAAATCAACAATTGATTCGTATCGACTGAAGAATTTGAAGAAGCAATTTATATAGCTAAAAGATAAATCCGGATATTTTATATTTATCTTATTCATAATTGTACTATGGTTTACCGACTATTCTCCAGATTTCACAGATATTGTCCATAAATATTACTCATAACCAAACTTAGAATGTAAAAAATAATCCTATCATTATCGTATATTTTTGCAAGTCTTGAGATACTACAACCAAATATTGCCTCCGTGAAGAGTAATGTTATACGAATTCATACCTCTAAACAATGCAGTTATTAGGTGTGTGACTTAATTTTTACAGATTTTTTCTCCGAGCTTAAAATTATATTTAAATTAGAAATATATTCGCGGTCTTTCCTGGTTTTGAAAGGATCGGACAAAAGGTTTCAGAACACGGAACGACAAGTCTATGTAAGTTATCTAACCTTTCAGAATAGCAGACTTTACGATGGCAACTGATGAAAAGCACATTCGGCACTGCATTTTATACGAATTCCAACAAGAAAAAAATACTTCTGAAGCACGAGAATCAATGTATAGTATTCTTGGTGCCGACGTTGTATTTTATGAAACGTGTAATTATTGGTACAAACGTTTTAGAAGTAGTGATTACGCTCTGAGTGACCAGCCGCGTCCTAGACAGCCTCGAAAGTTTACAGATGGGGAATTGCAAGCTCCACTGGATGAAGACTCAACGCAAACGCAACAACAGCTTGCAGCTCAGTTAGGAGTTACCCGAACAGCTATTTTTAAGCGTTTGCGTCAAATGGGAAAAATCCAAAAACTTGGAAGGTGGGTCCCACATGTGTTGAACGAACACGACCTAGGTCAACGTATGAACACGTACCTTTCACTGCTTGCCCGGCAACAAAAAAAAACTTGTGCAGAATTGTGACGGGTGATGAAAATTATATTTTTTACGAAAATCCCAAACGTAAAAAGTCATGGGTAGATCCCGGACAATATAGTACATCGAAACCGAAACAGAACATCCACTTAAAGAAGATTCTCCTGTGTATCTGGTAGGACATGAAGGGGGTGCTTTATTACGAACTCCTGGAAACAGGTCAGACGGTGACTGCGGAACGCTACAACTGGCAGCTGAGCAAACTGAGCGAAGAACTTGATCGGAAAAGGCAATTTACTAGGCAAGGAAGCAGGCAAGTCATACTGCTGCATGACAATGCTTGACCTCACGTTGCTCGCGCGACTCAGAAGACCCTCTTAAACTTGGGATGAGAAGTTCTCCCGCACGCAGCATATTCACCAGACTTGGCCCCATCCGACTATCACTTGTTCCGGTCCATGCAGCATGCCTTAGTGGATAAACAGTTTAAAACGCTGGACGATGTGCGTAAATTTGTCGATGACTTTATCGCCTCAAAGCCTGCAAGTTCTCTTTAGATTTCAATAATATATGTGAAATGAAACAAAATGGGCGCTCACTTAGTCCTCTCTTAAAAATTGGCTGAGTAAGAGCGAAATAAAGATTTCATTAAAAAAATTTTCAATTCAATTTTTCAAGCACTAAAAGTTATCAAAAATGAAAAAATAAGGGGTCATTTTTTTGGAAAAAGTCTGAATTTTTCGAAAAAAAAATGGGCCAATTTTTTTCTCAACTCCTTCAGGGTGAAAAACGCCTGGAAAGATCTGAAACGCCGATTTCAAGGTTTTCCCCACGTCAAAGAAGAAAAAAAATTCCATTGAAAAGCTGAGATATTTTCCGATCGAAATCATATTTCGAATTTTCCTGCTCTGAAGATCTTCATCGTCTAATAAATGAAATTCAAAAAACTCCAAGAAAAAAAATTCCAAGGATTACAAAATTCACTAAATTTTATTGAAATTCTATGCGGCAACATAATATCCGACTCAAAATAGAGTCAACGTGGTGTCATTTATACCAACAAAATACAGATAATAAATCATCAGCTCTCCGATTCACATTATGTAAGCAACCAGAAATTCCCCATCACTTCTACGAACGAAGGAGTTTCATTTCCACGGACTTTGTGGCTTTGCCATAAATTTTACATACAAGGGTATCAACCTCTCCAGGAATAATTGCATGGAATTTTTTTGTCCCTGGAATTCTCAATGCTCTTGCTGTTCTAGGCTCCAGAATCTGCTTATTCAACTCATATTGCGAATAGGGTATGAATTCAAACTTCACGTTTCTCTCATTACAGTGAGCCCACTCATATAAGGATTGAGCTGAGGTGATATTTATACGTCCTTGGAGATTAGCTCGGTGGGCATTCCTCTTGAATGAGCCCCCGAGACCATCAGATGCAGTTTTTCCATGAGCTGTGGAGAAAAAATTCCATGCAGCTGGAATTTAAAAATCTTTCTCATGATAAAGCAAACTCACGAGCGCATTTTTATTTTTGAATTGGGAGGGCGCCCCATCAGAAAAGTAATGAATTTTATCAATCTTCTCGAATTGAGATTTCAGAAAAAGTATCAATTCTTTTTGAAACATGTAAACTGAAATGCTGTCGTGTTTCATGCAATCAGAGATCCCTATCCAGGATAGATTTCTAATTTCATCTCCATCCTTGTAATAAATGATGACCGGGAGGAGTGTTGCTGATGCATTGTTATAGTAGTACTGTTGAATGGATTCTTGGATTTGAAAAGTGTAGTTCTCTGAAAAATCGAGTATCACCATGAGATGGTGAGGAGAGAAATTGGACTTCAATTCTTGAAAATATTCGCGTTGTTTCCTCACGATGGAATCATGGGGTATTAATTTCTCTAGCTTATCGAATAAAGTTCTGACAAATTGATCTCGTGAGGATGAAACCTCCTCCAACGAACAGCGTTTATCCAGACTCCATATTTGATATTTTACTTCTATCAGATTTAACTCTACGGATCTGTTAATGAATCGATTTGAGAGGTCAGTTGTGTTTGAACACCGTCCCCAGTTGCGGGCATAGCAGTCGTCCGTTGCCTCAAAACAGATCATCGTATCCAAGAGACTTTTGTACGTTGGCACTCCCCCGGGTTGATCTGCTCCTCCATTCTCGAATTAATCTTGGAATCCACAAGCTGTGTAATGATAAGTAATACGCGTAATCTTTGGAGGTAGAAAATGAGCCGACACTCATTGAAGTTATATGTATCGAAATTATAATAATAGCTGTACCTTCCACCATTAGTGCCACGTTCTGATGTATCATGCAGACGCAGGTAGAATGCGTTCCCTTAGCACCAGCAAGTTGGCAATGTTCTGGTCTTAATTGAGCAAATTTCGATAAGCTCAGCTTTATCCCTGCATATTTTGTTTCGAATGAGGAATAGAGCTCATTGAGGTTCATCAAGACCAATCTCTTTTGACGTTGAGTCTTTGTACCATCGACTTCTTTTATCATGACGTAGTCTCTGATCCCGGCCAGCTGACGCGAGTTATCGTCGTGCTCATAAAATTGTTCGACCATCTTTTTGATCTGAATTTCCAGTGGCTGATTTCCTACTCTAGAAGTTTGTTCACATGGTCCATCTTGATAATCCTTTTCAATCATGAGATGCTCCAATTAAATCCTGAACTTTCCTCGTGCTCCAAGTTGGCGGTAGAATTCTAATTAATTTCAGCTTTGTATCACTACAAAAGAAAAGAAATTATTTTTTTTCCAGAAAATTCTGTCAAAAGAGAATTATCTCACAAACCTGCAGTTTTCATTCTGATAAGTTTCTTTTAGATTCTTCATCATGAAATGATAATCTCTCTCAATCTCCGATTCCAATTGGACACCAAAGTCAGTCTGATATCTTGTTCTAACAGTCTCCTTCATTTGGTTAAATTTCCGCTCAACATATGAATTACACTCTAATCTGGAAGAAATATTTGTCAATCGATGGATGATAGTTTTATTCTATTACCAATTGTGAACAAAAATCACTAGATTTCTAGTAGAAACGGAAATTTTGTGGAAAGTTCCATTTATACAATTACCTCTTTCGTTTCACTGGACTGACACCTAGGAGAACATCTATTGTCTCCTTCTCTCGCGGGCTTGGCTGAAATTCGCTGTATCCAGATAGACCTTTTGATACAGTCTCAGGCTGTGAAAGAGACGAGCCCTCAATTTCATCAATGGCAGCTGAATTAGATTCAGAAAGTTCTTTGCGACAGGTACTGCATATCCAATCCTCACGTGTCAGCCCCTCGAATTTGTGGGGATGGTCCATTGGGAATTTACGTAGATCATTGCGATTCCTCGAATCTTATGGAAAAAAAATAGGACATCATTCTCTAATTGCCCAAAATATAATAGATGACTTTTGTGGAGGAAAACATGAATACTCACGTGATGCAGGCAAATTGAAGGGATTGCAACATGCCTTGTACTTTGTCATTTGAGAATTCGTCAAAATTATGACGTTTGAACTATTTTTCAACTTCACTGATCACTTTGCAGACCTAACCACAATTTTTAGTTATAATGTATCAAAGAATATTACTCCAATTGCGATGAAACACACGCGCTGTACAAAATCTGCCTCATTGAATAAACAATAAACATCGAATTCTAAGATGGCGGCAAAAATATAACAATTCGAATATTTGTTATTACCCGCAGCGCCATCTATGAATTTTCCGTGCGAAATTCGAAATTCTCTCGTAAAATAATCATTAATGATCTAAAAATTGAGTGAATTCTGTATTTGTTGATTTTTTTTTCTCAATTTTTGAAAGTTATTTATCAGGAGAGGGAGATCTTTAGAGCAGGAAAATTCGAAATATGATTTCGATCGGAAATTTTCTCAGCTTTTCAATGGATTTTTTTTTTTTAACGTAGGGAACACCTTGAAATCGGCGTTTCAAATGTTTCCAGGCGTTTTTCACCCTCAAAAAGTTGAAAAAAAAATTGACCGATTTTTTTCCAGAAAATTCAGACTTTTTTCAAAAAAATGATCCCTTATTTTCATTTTTGATAACTTTTAGTGCTGAAAAAATTGAATTGAATTTTTTTTACTGAAATCTTTGTTTTGCTCTTACTCAGCCTATTTTTGAGATAGAGGACTGAGTGAGTGCCCATTTTGTTTCATTTCACATATATTATGAAAATCTGAAGAGAAATCCAAGTTCGGAAAAATGACGGGAACAACTTGTGCTAATATTTGGTGGAATCGCCCATATACAAACTATCTTATATATGTATATATATATATTTTTTTCTTTACAGAACTGTATTAATTTTTTAATTGTTGAAAACATTACAGTAAAAAAAAAATATGTATAATATATATTATACGATATATGCATTGTGACGTATTTCGCAACTCTTCGGAACGGCACGAGATTACGCAGCCCTCGGCGACCAAATCTTAAAACCAAAAGTTCAGCGCCAGTACGTTTTCTCTCAAAACGCACAAAAACTGAGACAAACGAAATTCCAAACAATAGGACGACTGCCGACAGCTCAGAACAACCGTGGTGGCGGCTGGGTTCCACGAAATATCGTCCTTCACGGATCCTGAAATGACTGGGTTTCTCTATCCTAATTTATAGAAATTACCAAGAATCCGAAATCAGGGGAAATAAGTAGAGTTTATTCAATGGAAAATCTCCTTTCTTATCTCTAAAATTTTTCTCTCAAATCTCGAAACTATATCACAATGAGTTACAAATCACAAAGCTAAAGACTCGATACATCACAATTTCCCTAACCGTAATTTGTGAATAATTAAAATACTAGTCAAGTAAAAAACAGAAAGTTATAATTAATCAAGATGGATTGAGGTCAAAATATAGATGTCAAAAGAAATAGAATAACTAGTACAGTTTTGAAGATGTCAATAGTTTTATAGCGAGGAAATAATATTATTTCGAGAAATGAATGCCTCGATAATCGGCGAAATAAATAAGAAAGATTCGAATTCCGGTATACGAGAACTGGGATTATCTCGAGAGACAAATAACGATAATGCTCGCAACCATACACAAGGTCGCACGACAGTAACAACTCGAGCGTCGAGATTGACGCTACAACCCTAATTCCGTTCTCAAAGCATTGAATCCGATGTCGAAATAAAATGGAACAATTAACTCGAGATCTCAGACATGGGAAAGTATTATTCTAAATACAAAATTTCAAAGTTGCTGCTAGCTATCGAGAGATCCACATCCGACTGTCGACAACTAGCTAGATGAAACGAGAGTCAACAACGAGCCTAAAGTATCACTGAATTCGCTTAAATTAATTACCCCAAAATTCCAATTCCTCAAATAATTTTCGAGGAAAAAAAAACCAACTCGAAAGCCAACAAAATTTTCCAACCACGAGAGGTTATGCTCGACCAAACAAGTAGCAAGAATTCGTGCGGATGGATGAGTAGATAGGAAAATGGCGCCAAATCGCCCGACGCCAAGCGTCGACAAGAACAAAAACCGCGATAAAATCACAAATTCTTGCCACCACTATAATGACAAGATATTTATCCGGAGATTCTTCCCCCGCTCACCGTGATCCTCCCCAAGAGCCGGAGTCTCGGAAGCTGGGATGAGGTCGATCCTCGCCAATAGATTCCTCAAATCTCGCCAAATTCCTCCAACACTTGAACCGACAGGCCACAGTTTTCCTCGATAGAGTCTAAGTACACTCAACAGGTCTCAGCACGTCCAAACGAGAAGTGTCGGCATTGACGACGCTAACTCTGATGTTCACTCCGATTCCAATGTCGGAACACCTCATTGGTCCATGACGACTGCAGCGCGTTCTCCCATTGGTTATCAGCCCCAACCATCCTGACAACCTCCTCTCGTGCTCGTTATCACTGCAACAGCATGATTTCTCATTCGCGCTCTCTCCATCTATTACCAGATTCTCCTAGGGAACTCCCCACAATGCACCGGGGTCCCTAGACAGTCGCTATGCTCCCCAACTCTAGCTCCATTCGCTAGCGTCGCCACTCGGTTGTCCACCGAAGCTCCCTCCACCGCGGGAACTCCGTCAGCTATTCAAGTGCTGGCGACTACTCATGTACTCACGAGATCCTCCCATGGACGATCCTCACCTCCAACACCACCGCCCCCAGGACTCCATATCCCTCGATGACGACGGTAGAGACGTTGGCTCGGTACAAAAATAGTCACACAAATAAATTTAAAAAAAAAACTGCGAATCGACTCTCGCTTCACCGATAGAGTGACTTCTCGTCTGGATGCGGAAAAATTGACCGTTGAACGGTAGAACCAAAATAACACGTTACAGCATATATTCTATGTCATATATATATATTATTAATAACAGTGAGAAATTAATTTCTCTTTTACAATTCCTGTAAACAAAAGATTAGAGTACATAAAAAAATATACATAGACATCATATTACATTACTTGATAAGCGGAATAGAGGCTTCAAAAATCGTTACACTGGATTTTTTAAAAGGGAATCTTAATATTTTATTTAGTAGCCGTAAAGACGGGCTATTTACAACTCTAAAGAAAATTACCCCCGTGAAGTTGGCGAACCACGATCGAAATCAGGTTTCGAGTAGCGGTTCATAATGTGTTAATTATGTACCTTTTATGTACCGAAGAAAATTTTTTTTTACCTAATTAGGTCTTTTGAACATTGCATCTGACGCTTTGGGCTCAAAATTATGATTCTTTGGCTCAAGTTGCGTTATCAACTAATTATGTGTTACTTAATTAGTCTAATAACTCGTCTACCCTGAGGACTTCTCGTGGCGGGGCTAACAATGTGGAGCCAGCATCAGCATATAACGGTAGAGTGGGCGAGGTCCACCATACTTGGAGTATTTCACTCGATCGATCTCCGTCTTTTCAGCCGAGAGACCTCGATAAAGCGTATCTTCCAGGAGCCATTCCTCCATGTATCTTTCGCCGAGGATGTTTCCATTCCTCTGACGTATTCCTTTCCTCTCCAGAGTGGCTCAACTCTGGAGAAGTCGACCATTACTTGCGAATCCTTCTCACTCCTCGGAGCGCCGAACACTGAGAGGCACATGCGATATAGGTATCCGGAGACTCGCTCTCACCCACCTGTGCCCACCCTAACTCAACCTCGATGCTCGGTAAAAGCACCATCATCGCGGGCCAACACCCAGAGTACTCGTCGTGGAGGTACGTGCGATCGGGCCTCCAGGAGTCGGCCTAACTCCCGGCTCACGGATCCACGCCCACACCACTTCTTTCGTCCGAAGTAATGCATCCCTGAGAACATGGAATTAAAACACTCCACGTCCTCAAAGTAATCCGATCATTCTGTTTGGGACGCCGAAGCGTCCCATTCTCTCGCTGTTCCGGATCTTGTCCTCACAACGGACCCCCCTAATCCATAATGGACTAATGCCACTTACAACCGTCGTCGAGGACCGGACGATTTTCATCCGCTCGACTCCAGTGCTAGTCACCGACTGTCTCGAAATCTACTAGGGCCTTCTCCCCCTACTCTGAACATCTCAGCGGCGGTGGGTCATCCGTTACCCCACCACCACCAATCAGTTCGACGGCAATCGAAGGAGCGGTAGTCCTCTCACCTAGCCGTTGGTCCCTAGTCTAATGTAAGTCGATAGCGCCTCTAGAATCGCCCAGTTGGAACGCCAGTACGTTGGCCCGTTTCCCCCAAACACAGCTGGGCGAGTTTCTAGATAAGGCGACAGGGTATCGACAGCCTCTCTATAATGTTCAGAAGCATGGTTTCACCCAAACCACGCCTCTTGGCATTATTTGATTGGTCTATTCACCTCACGCGCAGTTCACTTGAACCGCCCTTCGATGTCACTCTCATTTCTCGCTCAGATTCTTCAGCTGACGTTAGATGTCGCTCTCCTCTCTGTCCCTCACTCTAACCATTCTTTATTCACGGGTTTTCGTGTTGGTAAAACAGTTTACCGTAACGAGAAAATCTCGTTACNCTTCGATGTCACTCTCATTTCTCGCTCAGATTCTTCAGCTGACGTTAGATGTCGCTCTCCTCTCTGTCCCTCACTCTAACCATTCTTTATTCACGGGTTTTCGTGTTGGTAAAACAGTTTACCGTAACGAGAAAATCTCGTTACCGTCTTCAGCCTTTTATTGGTCTGCGGCTCTTCTCATCTAGTCCCGGCTCCTTCAGCCGCCTTAAGATGTCTCCTCCTGTCCCTCTTCACCATAATTTCCAGAGCGTAACTATCTATTTAAGGGGATTTCAAACCGTAACGAGAAAATCTCGTTACAAGGTACATGTGTAAATTATATGTTTTTTTTTGTACTATCAAGAAAAGTCTATTGTTCTGCGAGAATTAATTGAAAAAGCGATGAGAAGAGTCGTGACGACTGATTGCTGCGAAACCATTGGATGCAAAGAATTGGCCTAATCAATGCGTCATCATTCTATGTGATTCCCAAATGAAATCCAATCATAATTATGGGCTCATCACAATAACAATCGTCAATCCATCCCGGAAGGGTCCATCACCTCGAATTAGCGTCAGAGACAGGAAGGGGCGGAGGTGTAGCGTCTCGTTACACACACACCAACGCGTAACACACGCACGGATACGACAACGCTGAGAGACGACTGGACATCGGTGACATCATCGCGCTCTGTCACCCGCCCAGTATAAAATACCTCTCGCTTGCACCTATTGTCACGCGTATCCAAATTCCCGTCTTACGCGATTTATTATAATCAGTAGAGTCTAACACTGACCTCCGATCAGATCACTTTGATTATTCTTTCTCTTTTGTATATATATTCTAACTGTCTTGATTAAACTGTCATTTAAATACTAATTACATTTGTTAGTGAATTGTTACATCCCTCAACAACCTTAATTCCTACAGGGGGGGGGGAGTTGAATAAGTAAACATGCATAAAAAATTATGTGTTTTCCGATTCGAGTCATAGAGTAATTATGTACTCATCAGGCACAGCGCCATGGAATGATTGTCCATGTGAATCACCATGACTCAGAGAGTTTCAACGGAAAATGACTCTTCGATTTATGTGCTCCCCAAATAAGGTCGAATCACAATTATATACTCATCATAAGGATACCCTCCAGTAAAAGGATTAACTGGACTTGATGGAGGTGTACCTGATGCGTCATTTTTTCGCTTTGATGATTTACTGATTATGTGTACATAATAAAAAAAATAAGAGAGAATATTCAGAGGACCCAAAAATTCAGGCGACGCTTAATATAAGGGTCAAGGGGCAAAGGTCAGGTATAAGGGCCAGGGGCAAGGGTCAGACAAGGGTCAGGAACAAGAGTGAGACATAAGGATCAAGAACAAGGGTCAGGGACAAGGGTCAGGAACAAGGGTTATGGGGATATAAGGGTCATAAATGTCATGGGGATGTAAGGTTCACAAGGGTTATGGGGATATTAAGGGTCAAAACAGGTGTCACGCTAAGGGTCATAAAGGTTATAAGGGTCAAAATAATTGTCACAAATAGTACCCCTTAGGGTCATAGGGTTCAAAATAAAAAAAGTAGTGTTGCCTAATGCTAAAAAATTTTCAGGGTTCATAAGGGTCACGAGGGTCACAATGGTCATGGGGTTGCTAAGGGTCATAAAGGTTATGGGGTTTCTAAGGGCCATAAGAGTTAGTAGTTGTAGGGGTCTGATGCAGGAGTTCCAACTTTCCCCACCAGGTGGCGCTGGGATCGCTGTTCGTTTTGGCGGTGGGCGGTGGGTGTTGAGTGGGGGGAGGAGGTGGCGCTGGGGTTGGATGGGTAGTAAGAGGGGGTGTTGGGGGCGGTGGGTGGTAGAGGGTGGCGTTCGGTAAGGTAGGGTTGGTGTGGCGGTTGGGTCTGTGGGTGGTGGGGTGGTTAGCGGCGGGTGGTGTGGGGTAGGAGGTGTCGCTGGTGTAGGGTAGGGTGGCGGGGGTTAGCGAGAGGGGGGAAGGCAAGGCGGAAATCGTAAAATATTCGAGAAAAAGTATCAGGTGACTATGAACGTGGAGGGGGTAGCGTCAGACGGGCCTTACGTAAACACAGCTGCAATTAGGAGTACTTGTCCGGAAGGGTTTGGTGTTAGGCATGCGTTANAAGTGATGTGATATGCAGGTAATCCCTCCGGCGAGTTAAATATATTCAAATCCGTAGACAGGTATTGTAGTCAGGCCCATCGAGTTGATCGGAATGGAACACTCTGAGCAACAGCGTATCGACGAATGTCGGAACTTGCTTATAAGTAACGTCTATATCCCCACCCTACTCCCGTTATTGTTTCGGCATTGGGTATTTAATCACTACAATTGTAATCTGGAAAGCTGGATGGTATGTCAACTCGTCATTTTTTTTTCTGAATTTTCAATCAAATCATGTTTTAGAACGATTTCCACTGTGAGGAAACGTCCAAGGAAGTGTTTTCAACGATTAAAGAGTGCGGTCCCCATGCGTTTACCGGTCTAATCTTATGTCTAGCCCATTTGGGTCATTATGACGTTATCCATACAATGGTCAACGGGACAATGCCCCCTGCCGCAGAACAGAAACGAGGGTTTTGGAAGAAAATAACTCTAGCTTTAAGGAATAGGTTAGGAAGAAGGGATGGTTTTGAGATTTCCAATGAAATAAACCAGTAAATTTTACAGTATATTGAATTGTTTATTCACACATTTTTGAACAATTGATCCTTTACCAGACAGGTTTACAAATTTTCTCTTAAAGCTAGTGGCAGATTTATTCTTCATCATTTTCTTGAATATTCTTACAATTAACTTGTCGTTACGTTCCCTGTTATCAGAGAATTTTCGCAAGAAAGGTGACAAAGATAAGCCATTACTAAGCCAGTGAAGGACAACAACGCAATAGTGGCCACAAACGCTACTTGTGACGCTTTGGAGTTGTTTATGGTTGTATTTATAGTTTCGGCAGTTTCTTCTAAGACAGCGTGCAAACCTGCGATCTCTCGGTGGAACTCCATAGCTGTCAAAATACGTTCTCTTTCCCTCATGGTCAACGTACATCGCGACCCAATGTGTTCCTGATTGATTGAAATCATCGGTATTAGCGATGATTGCACAAGGTCGGGTCCATTGCAAGGGAATCTTATCCGCTGGAAATACTCCTCCGATGGTGACATTGGTCGCAGGTAGAGCAGCAAGTAACTGTCGAGTATTCATACAATGACTGTAGTGGTACCTTTTCTACCCCCGGATCCGGTAACGTCACGGCCCTCTTTCGGAAGTCTCGTCGGCACTGGTGGTGGTGTTAGATTTTCCTCCGAGATCGTATCGTCACTATCGCTGTCGCTATCAGAAATGTCGTAATTTTCGTCATCACTGCTTAGCCAAAGGCCCGTTACTTGAGAGATGCGATATGCATTGACACTCCAAATTTTACTAATATCAGAATCCTTCAGCTTAACTTTTCTTGTATAAATATTTTGTCTAATCCAAATCTTAAAAAAAAATCTCAAATTTAACTGTGTTATGGCAAGCACAGACATAGTCTCCATGTAAATTAGATTCAGCATGATAGATACAAAAATGCTTATTTTCTGGTAAACGTTTAAAACCCAGCGCATAATCTTCTGAATTAACTACAGTTCTCGATAAAATTCTTTGCAAGAACATTAATTTTGCACGTCCACGACATAGATTCTAGCCACATTTTTTGTCGCCTCTGAGAATTTGACTCACCGACTTGTATGGTGTGTACCCATAGTCCCATTCTAAACGGTGGAAATTTAAGGTTAACCATAAATTTTGACGACGAGCATCAAAATCCAAATCGCTTGCTCCGCATGGTGGTGCAATCAGCCAGTGGCAACTATGATTTCCCTCAACTGAGAAGATGACAATTTCTTTAGGAACAAAAGTCTCCTTAGGCCCTACCAACCCTTGCATATCAATAACGACTTCTTTCAGTTTATTCGGAGTCATGGTACTTCCACATTCGGACACTGTTTCTCGTAGACTGATCACCTGCATTACGTTCTTCGGTTTTTATTAAACAATGTAGATGGCAGCACCATCAGAGCTGATAACGCTCAAGATAAGCCTTACACACGGTACAATAATGATGTTGAGTTAAATATGTTTCGATGCAGTATACACAAGGTATAATGCGCCAAAAACCGTTTTGTTTTACTATTGGCAGTATTTCTGATTTTAGTTAATATATCGGTGCCGCAATACGGACAAGTGGTTCGTGTGGGTTTAGATCCAAGAGACACTTCTCGATCGGCCATAGTCGTCCGCTCTCGGTGACCCCTACGGTGGAACTACTCGTCTTAGCTGTTGTAATCAACAATAACTTGTCTCGTGGAATCAGTCTCCAATATATTGTCATACTCGGCATACAGAATACGATTCAAATTCGTTGTGGTAGCGTCATCAAAATGCACCTCGATTCTGAGACTCCTTGTTTTAACAAGATTCCAATGTGTCGCACAATTTGCTGATAAATCTAGTGTCAAGTCAAACGCAAAGAGACTATAACCCTTTGAATAATCCGATCGCGTAATATCCATTCCATGATCGCTGAAATGAATGCCTATTCCAGTAAATAAAGTGGCATAGCTTTCCGCCTCCGTGTGAGAATTGTTATCAAAACTAGGTTGTAAAGGCCGCCCTGGGACTTGTACACCATCCACGTAGAGACTTAGGAAATTAATTCCCCAATTTTTTGAAAATCAAAGGGCTTCCTCCCCTTATCACCATTAAATGATGCATTATCCACAAAACCAAGAATTACGCGTTTTGGTAATTGCCCGAGAATAGCATTGTCGATGGTCTCTCCGGTAGTCCCACGATGAAGAACAAAAGATCTCACTTCCACACGGGTCAATGGGTATTTCGCTGTCGTTTTAACTAGAGTCTTGGCATGGGCAAGAAGAACGCCTGGGCTTAGTTTTGCTCTTCTCACTATTAAAGAGGCTTCGGTGATTGTTATTTTAAAATTTTTGGTCGTTTTATCAATCAAACAAAATGAATCTTTCGACCTCACCAGGCGCAGCCGCATATCGACACCATTCAATAAAAATTTGTCTTGATTTGGTCTTGCTTTGTCATGGTTTATGTCCTTGAGCGAATACATGTTTGAATCCTTCACGAACAGCGACCCCTGTCTTATCGGCCATTGATTCCACCCATGCAAACTTGCTTACAACGTCAATAACTGATAATAAGTATGTTGTATCGTTGTTATATGATTTGAATTTTTGCAAATCAATCAAATCTGCCTCCCACACATCATCGATCGTATCCACATTATAATGCAGACGTGGAAAACGTCTCCTTATAGGCTTATGAAGAGTATAAGCATTCTGCGCATTAAGCCACTGAACAATATCTCGGCGAGGAATTTTTTTCTCATGCTTCTGTATAATTCTGGTGGCCCCTGAATAGCCAGTAGGATCCTCGGGTTTGTAATAAGTATCCTCTAACTTAACCTGCTCCATGCTTTTATTGTTGAATTATTCGATGAGTCATTATTACCTCCGAACGATATCTTTTTTGGGGAGTCTAATTGTTCATCCTGTGTAGGTGTAGATGCGGCCGCTGGTGAGCGTATTGTCCAGAAACTTGTGCTACCAACAAACTCTCTTGGTGTATTGATATCCCATAAGAAACCAGCAAATAATTCTCTTCCTGTTGCTTTTAGTGTCTGGCGATGCCTCAGCGAGTCATTCACCAAGTCAACAATATTTGACCCAGGTATACGGACTCCGTCCAGTTGGACAATACCTGACGCATCCTACCTCAAACGCCCTTGCCCCGCAGATTCTTGAATATGCTTAAGTAATGCGCTAGCTTGTTTTTGATACTTTTTTTGTACGGCTGATATTACAGAATCATTCTCATACGTATGTAATTGTGTTGGCGCGGTATTAGGGTCTTCCTTTTCTTCACCCTCCTTTTTACCCGTGAAAAATAAGTAACGCCTCAATACGTCCTGATATAATTTCCACTTTTCAGCTGCATTTTTACCCGTCGAAGATTTCAATATATAAGCCATTTCAGTATCTAATCGTGACGCTACATCTCCAGGTGTTTGCACTGTTTGCAGATCCGTCAATCGTGGTTCTTGTACATACCCTGCACCTTATTGGTAAATTCTATCGAAATTGTCTTGAGGTACAAGTACCATTTTTCGTGCATGTTCCATGTTAAAATAGTTTCGATACCAGTGTGCTAATGACAGGACCGAGAATCAATGGTAAAAAACTACCTCCTTTTTGGTTCACAATAATTTTCTTCTTTTGTTTTAAACTTTCATCTAATTTTCCCAATATACGAAGAAAAGATTTATGTTTAGACAATTTTTTCTTCTCCCCACTTTTGAGAGGAACGTTTCCGTTTGAAATATTCAATGCACACTCGCATATACACTTGATGAGTTTGAGATCGGCTGACTTAATCAAAGCACGACGTTGCGCAGGTGGGGCCTCGCAGATTGCTTGTAACAAAATTGCGTTTTTCGTGACAATCAGGCGACGAGTAGTTTTATATGTTGACCTCGCCATCACACACGCATGACTGGAACATTCAGGTCTGAGGTGTGTGTTTTTATATTACGCATTAAACGGGGGACATATACAATTTTGTGAGAATCCGTAGGAAACACATTAGTCCGGAATCTACAGTTATCAGGAGTCAATGTTGTTTGGTTGTTTCAAGTCTAATAATAAATAACCATATGGTTTCGATGTAGCATCAAAATATGCTTCTTGCAAAAACTTGGGATTTTCAGGGTAAACTTGTCGAGCTAAATGAGCAACCTGAGCACGATCACGTGGATTTGTGAACAGTACAATATAATTACTATTGAGAGAAATGTCTCTCTGACCTTTCTCCTGGTGAAATAAATTTTGGGATATGAAACTAACGCTTAAATTTTTATGATGACTCCATTTTTTAAAAAGATCGATAACATTACTCACGCTATTTGAAGATTCGCGCATAAGGTCGTCCAGAATAACTAGTTTAGCGCTATCATCACTTGCAAAATCGGACGAAATAGGTAGTTTCCTTCACGAAATTCTACAAAGTTTTTATCGTCATCATTATAACTTGGCGGCCACTCTGTATAATAGAAAATAACTTTGGTAAATTGCGTGTCACACATTCCATTTATTTCACGCAAAAGACGTTTGACAAATACCGTCTTCCCACAACCGGTGGGTCCACACACAATAGCTGTGAACCGATGTTTCCAACGTGGATCCATGAGGTCAACTGAAAGTGTAGGAATGGGTTATTCAAATAAATACTTCCATATCAATTATATACAAAGTTTATTTACAAGAAATACTTTTATGTCGACTACATGCGAATTTTATTTACATTTTTTTATGTATAACATTATTATTTATTATTATTCTATTTTATTATTCTACAAACTTATTACGTAATGCGTGTTCGTTTTACCGGCCGATACCCATAAGGCACCGATGAACTATCGACCCGTTTACGTTTCGCTGTTGTGACTCTGACTATTTTCTCCTCAAGACGGGTGACTAGCTGATGTTGTGCTGATCTACGTATACCTGTTGTATTCACTCTAAAAGGGTCTGCGTTGTCTACAACAAGTCTATGCATAGCACGATAATTGACTTTCTTGGATGTTCGAGAGTCAATTTTTATACCCTTTATCGTACAACATTCAAATTCTGTCCCTTGAGGTGTTACACCGATATAACTATAAAACTTGGGTCCACCACATAGGAACGAAGTGATGTAGCTCTCAGCCCCGTAGCAGGCCAGTTCATCGGTCATTTCGCCGAGCGCATTCCCTGAAGGGGGGTTAGAGTCACCCTCCCTAGTGACGAAAAGAACGGAGTCGGTATCATAGTATAATAATCGCTGACCTAACATCTCTAAATATTTATACAATTCTAACCTAGCTTGGGGAGTCACATACGCAGCAATCACGACATTACCATTTGCTGCTACTTCATAATCCTCTTCGACAAATCGCCAATTGAGATATATCTTATCTATTGGATTTCCCTGTTCGTCGTTTAAGAAAACACAGTCTGTGACTTCCGTCCGAGGGTCAAAGAGGAATGAGTGCAGCTCTTCATAAGTTTTTACGACTTCTGTTTTTCCTAAATTTTGTCGTTGCGCAAATTTGCCCCACAGTGAATTAAGCATAAGTTTTGCGACTGCCCTTTTACCTACGTTAAATTCTATTTTTTGTGGGTCGAGTTGAATTCCTGTTTCATCCTCATGAATTTCCTGGATATACGCGGCTCTCGATTCATGGGTATCACACGATTGCGGCCACCCAGTCGCATAAGTCTTCATCTCTACGAATTTATTGATAAACCCTGCAAAAATCCCTCTTTTGTCTGTATTCTGATTATAGCGCGTTGTTTTATACATCCATATTTCGTTTATTGCAATAATTTTATAACCTAGTGATACAGCTTTTTTTAATTCGCATGATACCCATGATCCTTTTAGAGCGCGCTCAGAATCACTGTGTGTGCATTCACCATTATTCATCTCTTTACAACATTTTATACACAACGAAAACATAAGTTTACCGTTCGCTTTCATTGGAAGAACAGGATGAAAAAGTTCAGTCCGGGGTAAAATTATACATTTAATTAGGCCTTCAACATTGGAGATATCATTATTAGGACCACAGATTTTTTCAATGTCTGATACCCCGATAATGATATCAGGGTGTCCTACAGGGAAAACACCGGTTTTATAAACAAAAGGGTATAAGAAACAGACATCATAATAATTAATTTTTTCGCCAGGTTTACAATCGTAATGAGAAACTGTATTCCCCGTTGTCCCGCCGAAAAATGCTTCTCGAGGGTTTAATGGAATGCGCACGCATACTTCACCGCGCTCCGCAAAGTCGCGCAATCCAGGATTATTGCATTTCAAATCATTAAACTAACACTCCCACACTTCTTCGAGTGTGTAGCCAAGACGTCGGATTAATAAATTGATAGCAAGTGTCCGTTCATACCGTTCTTGAAGAGAATCACATTTGTGGATTTTTTTCTCGCGTAGTATGGTGTAAGCCAAGACGTCGGATTAATAAATTGATAGCAAGTGTCCGTTCATACCGTTCTTGAAGAGAATCACATTTGTGGATTTTTTTCTCGCGTAGTATGGTGTAAGCCAAGACGTCGGATTAATAAATTGATAGCAAGTGTCCGTTCATACCGTTCTTGAAGAGAATCACATTTGTGGATTTTTTTCTCGCGTAGTATGGTGTAAGCCAAGACGTCGGATTAATAAATTGATAGCAAGTGTCCGTTCATACCGTTCTTGAAGAGAATGACATTTGTGGATTTTTTTCTCGCGTAGTATGGTGTAACACACGGGGCACCCATGCCAGTAGCATCCCTGAAACTGGAATAAAAACTCCCTGCCGTCTGGGTCTTTGTAATACCCGTCGACTTCGTGGTTTGTCCCCGGTATTTTGAATTCACAAGTCTTACCAGCATGAGTAATATTAATATCCCTCGTATGTTCCACCCACATGAGCCACTCAATCGCCGCTTTCGATTGGTTTCTACAAAAACGATACCCTCCGCGCGGCATGATGCCGACTGTATTTTTTTTTTAAAACATTTTCCGATAAGTGCGCAGTGAGTGAAGCCAACATCGTGCATTCAGAAAACGGGCAAATACCAGAAATACTTTTATTTAAAGTCCTAAATGTGGTACACGCTTCTCTCAAGATCGCTACATCAGTCCTGCAATATTTGATAATTTCGTCCCTAAAATTGTATACTTTCTCGGCCTTCAGTTCTTCCTCATACCATTTGTCAAACTCTTCACGTTCCTTCTTTTTCATTGTTTGGGGTGACCAATTCTCTTTGGCAGGTAAATCACCTACATAATTCCAATTCTCACGAGTATTGGAAAGGTGTGGGAATTTACCTTTCAAGAGATTGGGTATTCCAAATGTTTTGGGAAGAGCTGAAAGCAGCATGTGGAAAAAGTTTAAACTATCGATAAAATGAATTTTTTCTCCAACCCGGAGCGTAATAATTTTAGTACCATTAATGATGGGATGTATGCGTGTTACAAATTCATACTGTAGCACATATTGAAAGATACATTGTGCGTCACAACCTCGTGAATTATGAGCTATGCATATGAGGTTTAAAATATTTTTTGATACTGAAAGACGTTCAACATATACCAAAAATTGTTCTATAACACTACCGGATTCTTCAGTAAAAATGTTCTCCCTCTTTTTAGAAACGGCACATTCATCCATCTGTATATCACAATATCACTCACATACGACCTGTGTAATACAAAGATTTGGAATATGTATTTTTTCCCTAGTCGGACATTTATTTTTTATGAGGTGTTCATCTTGTTGGGCCTCGAAATCGTAGTATAAGAAAAAATTACACTTTTTTGTTTTCCGAGGTTTCGTTATCACTCTGGCCATTTAGCAATAATGCCCCAACTGTTGGAGTTTCTCACAAACGGAACAAAGTGATTTGTTGCACTCGTGTGGCACACTCATACGAGTACGCCGACCACAGGTACCACAGTACCGTTCACGTTGACAAAAGGTGACCCTATTCCGAGGACCAAGTACAGTGTGATTGTTTTAACAATTGCCCCCGTAGAAATGGCGATTACAGATATCACAGGGTCTGTACTGAACATGAGGGTCGCAAGCTGGACTTTTATAACATCTTTTACATGTGTTCTGACATTTGTGGCTATGCTGGATTTGATACGCAACATTACAGTCGTGACAAAAATATTGAGCTCCATGAAATAAATTTTCAATATTTATGATAGGTTGATAATGCTTATCGCGAGGAAAAAAACCTATGTCCAAAACAAAACAGTCAGATCTGCCGTCAAATGCTATGCTTCCGTCTACGCGCCATACTACGAGAGTAATTTTTTCTGCAATGAGAAATCTTTCATACACCTTGATTTCATCAATACTACAAGCATTTTGAATTAGTCTAACACCCGAGGCTCTAACCAAAGCACTAGCCTTGCAACTCTGTGTCGTTCCGTCTCTACGGATCGCATTCCTTTCTTCAATGGATAGAGTACCAGCTTTTTTCAGAGAATATGCTTTTGCCACGACAATCGATCTTGCCAAACACATAGGGGAAGATGTGCCTGTACCGCCCACCTAAGGGGAAATGCCAGTTTTATATTTTATATTTCAACTTGAGTATAAAAAACGTATTTGTGAGACTTCTTTAACTATTGAATTCGTTATTCTCGAAGTGTAGATGTCTAATTCTCCTTAGAATCCACAAAATGGATTGAAAATAAAAGAGAGACCCTATTGAGCGGTACTACCCACCGTCGGGTAATACCGCTCGGCACGATTCCAATGCCGCTCATAGGGTTTTGCGTGTATCGCTCGCGCCGCAACCTAACCTGTACTCGAGTGCTGTCGAGCAACTACGTGGCCGATCCTATGAGCAGTATTACCCGCTCCACTCGGCGTCAACAAAATTGTTAATAATTATTGACATGAGTGGAGTTTTGAGTTCGAATTGGTCTCAATTACGCGTGAAAGTACCACGAATTGAATAACCACAGTTTAATATGAGAATTCAGCGTTTGAAACTATCAAAAACCTTAATGATAAGTCCGCAAATTTTGCACTGTAAAGACCTTAAAATTTCGTTACGTGTTTTTTCATATTTCAAGAGGTAAATAAAGTGAAATTTTTCCGACAATTACATCCTATCATCAAATTCTTCATGACCAGGAACAGAAAGAAATTTTCAAGTTGATGGTTGTGGAGAAAATCGGGTGAGCGGTATTACCCGCTGAGCGGTACAGGCACACCCTCCCCTATTATCCTTATTGGTAATTTGGATAACACCTTGAAATTTTCCTTCAGGTGTAATTCGCTTTCGTCCGGCGCCAATAATATTTTCAGTAAAATGCATATTAAGGAAGAATTTACTATCTACAGAAATTTCTGTGCCACTTTGCGAAAGACGTGTAAGCAATTTTACGACATCCTCGATTTTTATAAGAGATTTTTATATCGGCCGCGGTGTCAGATAACTTGGCTTGCGCGTTGGCTCCACTTTTCCGTGGATGTACCCGAATTGGGCGCCGCACGCATCGTCGTGATCGGCGCGCTGTCTAATTGTTTCTAAAATTTCTTTAGCGAGCGAGCTCATCCAAGTAATGTCAGACACGTCTTTGGGTGGTTTAGATATATTGAATACAATTTCACGCTTGAGTGATTTGAATCGATTTAATTCTTTGGTGTTATCACTTATCTTATGCAGTCTATATTCTCCAACTAGTGGTGGATTAGTGAATAGCTCGGGTTCGACCGCGCGGTGTGCTTCGTCTATTCCACGGGGTCCTGGCGGAGGATCGTATTGAACCTGTGCCTCATTTTGTCCTGCATTGAAAATATAGGTCAGGGAAGGAATAATTAGAATGAACACAATTCACTCACCAGCAGTATCCAGTGGAACCGTGCCCGTACCACTTTGTTGTCCCGATCTTGATATGTCTATAAGCAATACAACTCAATATTAATTTATGTTTAAATTGACAAATATAAAGAACAGTAATGCTCACCGGAACCATTGACAACTGCAGGATTATTTATTGCAGGGAGTAGTATTACGGCCTCTCGTTTGTTCGTCTGTTCTTCTCTCTTCTCCTCAGGCCGATCGGAGCAGGTACTATCGTTTTGACGTTCGTTTCCACTAGCCATCTCTATTATCGAATGAGGCATTTTCCGAATGAGGCATTTGAGCGAGAGATGTGAGTGATATCGAACGGCGGTTAAAGTGAACTGCGCGTGAGGAGAATAGACTCCCTCTCTCCCTCTCTCTTCGGACGAAAGAAGTGGTGTTGGCGTGGATCCGTGGGCCGGGGGTTAGGCCGACTCCTGGAGGAACCATCGCATGTGCCTCCACGACGAGTAATCTGGGTGTTGGCCCGCGATGATAGTGCTTTTACCGAGCATTGAGGTTGAGTTGGGGTGGGCACAGGTGGGTGAGAATAAGTCTCCGGATACCTGTGTCGCATGTGCCTCTCAGTGTTCGGCGCTCCGAGGAGCGAAAAGGATTCGCAGGTAATGGTCAACTTCTCCAGAGTTGAGCCACTCTGGAGAGGAAAGGAATACGTCAGAGGAATGGAAACATCCTCGGCGAAAGATACATGGAGGAATGGCTCCTGGAAGATACGCTTTATCGAGGTCTCTCGGCTGAAAAGACAAAAATCGATCGAGTGAATTACTCCTAGTATGGTGGACCTCGCCCACTCTACCGTTTTACGCTGATGCTGGCTCGGCATTGTTAGCCCCGCCACGAGAAGTCCTCAGGGTAGACGAGTTATCCTCTGAGGCCGGTTTACCGTTGAATTTTCCATGAAAATCCAGCTGGCGCCCGACATAATTTAGCGATAGAGGAAATGCCCAAAATAGTTGGGGATAATTCGGGTGAAGCACCGGCAAAAATCTCTTACAGAGTGCACGCGTGATTCTCTTTATAAATTCACTCCGGCGTCCATTTTGGGCCCGTTTGAGAATGAATTCGCGTCTGATTGTGACGCGGCAGTCAGTAGCCTTCAGCTACGTAATTACTTGCTTAGTCTTATGATTGTGATTCTTTGATGTTCCTTATTATTACGGACATTTTCTGTGTGGGGAAAAATTGGTCATTACTCATTTACTGTGTCAATCTTCCCCAATAATTTTTCGTGTCGTGGCTCTCGCGTTATCGTCGCGTACGGGTGATCCTCGCGTCCTAGCGTCTCCCACGCATTTTCAAAGTTACTATTATTTCTTTTATTTGGTTATTATCAATAAGTTAATTATATTTTTTTTGTTTTGTTAAATTCACTTAAGGTCAAGTATTGAATCTTGTGTGTTTCAATTATTACCGAATCAAGATTGCTTTCCTTTTAATTTAATTTGCTTTGTGTAGCCTCTTTGCTCGCGGGAGTCCTCTCCCGCACTCGTACAAAAATTCTACGTTGACTATCGTATGGACGAGTAAAAAGTACCTACAGTAACTCATTGATTGAAAATACATTGTTCTTGTTGTTTTATAAAATTTACATAGTGTTGAGTTACGCTCATTGTAGCCTGTTCCCACACGCCTCCGCGATTATCTGAGCTAGTCGTGGCACGCGTCTCAACAGTATGACCTTGTCCTTTGGAGGTTAAAAGGACTGGCGCCCTTTTTGGTATTTTGTCTTCTCTCGTTTATCCCCGTCGTTCTGATTTCGGGTTGAGAGAGTCCAAAGGGTCGCTGAAAGTTCGTGGAGAACCACGCGCCTGAATCTCGCAGACGCGCTTGGAAAAATACCTCACAGTGTATATATATACTCTTGTATACTCTCAAGGCACAGAACCATGGATTGATTGTCCATGTGAATCACTATGACTTAGAGTGTTTAAGTGGAAAATAACTCTTCGATTTATGTGCTCTCCAAATCAGGTCGAATCATAATTATGTACTCATCATAAGGATACTCATCAGCAAGAGGATCGACACCTGACTGAGGTGTACCTGATGATGCGTCATTTTTTCGCTTTGATGATTTACTGATTATGCGTCACAAATAAAACTACGTGAATCGATTAGGTACCCACATTACAGAGCGTTTTTGAGATCGACGTGCTTGAAAGGGATTTGAATAGTTTAAAATGCATCATACAATTCAGAATGTTCTATAATATGGGTACCTGATTGATTCAGGTAGTTATTTGTTACACTTCATCACCCTAGTAGAAATTTCATTATGCAGAAACGTCGCGGCGTAAGTTGGCGCGCAACATTGCCTTTCGCGGCGATCTACCTCAGAAAATTACGCAGCAGGGTCGCTGAGACAGGTCTGCGTCGGGTTTATGCGAGATGGACCTGTGTCCGCCCTAACCTCAAATCCCGTCAATTAAGAATGCACAATCTTCAAATTATGCGTATCAATTCAAATCAATTATTGAAGGATTAACGATTTGTTTGTGAATAATAATCTCTCATAACTAATTGATGATAATTGTCGGTTTTTTCCGAATGTAAGATGATTCGAGCTTCCAGAGACTTTACAACAATTATGAGATTTTCTGAAAAAAATCAAAGAAATCCACGAGTTTTTCGGAAATTAGAACAAATTTTTGAGTATCTCTCAAATATTAGAGTTTTTGAATAAACCATGGGAGAACAATTGATAGGAAAAGGCGGAATCTACCAAATAAAACTGATGTGAAGGAGTCACGTGACCCCAACTACTGTACTCTGATTGATTCAAATGGGAAAGAACAACATAATTTGAAAAATCTGAGAACAATTTCACCAAAATTTCCACGTTTTGCAAACTCACAAGAATTTCGGGATTTCATAGAGAATTTGAAAAAATTTCATATGTTTCATCAAAGTTTCAATGGTATCGTTGAATAAAGTTTTGTAAAAGATTATGAATGAGAAGAAAATACTCTGAATTAGCGAAGGAGCATCAGAATCGGTCATATAATTTTTCGAGCAAAAATAATTAAATGCTTTTGAAATGGTGTAAAAGAGAATGAAAGGGGTGGCGAACACAAAACAAATCTGGGTTGTGAGAACTTTAATAATTATTGTTTCGCACTCTGAATAGAATTTTGATTATAATTATAGTTAGAACATCATTCAGTGAGCACAGAAATTCAAAATTAGTGAATCACTTATTGAAATATTGAAATTGAACAGGTGATGAACCGATAAACATTGTATCCATTAATCTTGACACTCAATTTACTAAGTCGATGATGAGTCATTAATTTTTGTAAGAAACACAAGGAAAAAATGAGAAACAGAATAATGCAAGGGCATCAACACCGCGGCCGCGGCGGCGCTAGTGTCACTGTATTGGATAATGATAATAAAAGCCTGTAGAGAGGATGCCGCGAAATGGCGGCAGCGATGACTTCCTCACTGAGTCGGTCAAGTCGACAACAGTCACAGGCCAGCAGTCAACGGGTGGGAATATTGGCGCATGTTCTTTTATTTTATTTCAGGTATTAGATGTATGAATATGACTCCGCCATTTCCCAACAGATGTCGTTTTTAGTATTGCTTACGTGCAACTAATAAATTGCAAAACTTGTATTCGATAGTACTTTATGTCAGCTGTCAAACGCACTACGTGACATTTGGTTGAAATGTAAGCAACAAGTGTTTTTACCTCCGTGATAATGTCGGTTTTCATTCCAAGTAAACATTATTTGCGGGAAGTGTTATTACACTATTATATTGCAAAGAAAAGTGTAGCGGGAACTCATCGTTTGCTTGTGGAGATTTACGGTGAGCATGCCCCACCTAATGCAACTTACAAGGAATGGTTTCGACGATTTAAAAATAATGATTTTGGCACTGAGGGAACATGGAAAACCACCAAAAAAATTTGAAGATGCTGAATTGGAGGCATTATTGGCAGAGGATTCTTGCCAAACTCAATCAGAATTGGCTGCAGCATTAAATGTTGAACGATCAACTGTTGCAAAGCGTTTAAAAGCAATGGGAATGGTTCAAAAAGTTGGTAACTGGTTTCCATATGAATTGAAAGAAAGAGACATGGAACGTCGAAAAACAATTTGTGAAATGCTACTTCAAAGACAGCAATGAAAAGGATTTTTGCATCGAATAGTCACAGGAGATGGAAAATGGATATATTATGAGAGTCCTAAATGCCAAAAAGCTTATGTGAAGCCACGTGAACCCGGCCCATCCCAGCCAGAATGAAATATTCACAGTGCCAAGGTTATGTTCTGCATTTGGTGGGATCAGAGAGGTGTTGTATATTATGAGTTGCTCGAACAGTAGTGTAGTAATACGGGTTCTGGCACAACGTTTGTGGCGTCGACCCGGTCGTTGGGGCCCAGTAGGGGGGTCAGATGAAAGTGGGTGGGTGGGTGGTTGATTAATGCGCGGCTTCGCCGTTTGACTCGCGGGGTCGCGGTTTAATTCGCGGTTTGATTCGCGGTTTGATTAATTAATTCGCAATTTCTTCCACCAAAGTGATGAAAGGGTTAATTAATTCGCGGGCTCGCGATTTAATTCGCGGTTTGATTAATTAATTCGCGGTTTTTCCCTCGAAGTGACGTAAGGGTTAATTAATTCGCGGTTTGATTAATTAATTCGCCATTTTTTTCCTCGAAGTGATGAAAGGGTTAATTAATTTGCGGGGCTCACGGTTTAATTCACGGTTTCATTCGCGGTTTGATTAATTAATTTGCGATTTTTCCATCGAAGTGATGGAAGGGTTAATTTATCCGCGGTTCGATTCGCGGGGGTCGCAGTTTAATTCGCGGTTTGATTAATTAATTCACGATTTTTTCCCTCGAAGTGATGAAAGGGTTATTTAATTCACTGGTTAATCAATTTCATTCGCGGTTTTGCGTTACAAAGGACCTTCTCGGTGACCTAGTCAATCCGCCCCGCGAGGGGGTAAGTGAAGGGGTTAATTAATTCGCAGGTCACGGTTTGATTCGCAGATTAATTCCGCAGATCACGGCTAAATTCGAGGATCGATTAATCAATTAATCAATTAGTATACCCAAACTTGTCACTACACCGCCGCGAGGGGTGACAAGGTTAACTAATTCGCTGCTGTAGAAATCATAGGATGGGCTCCTCTTC
>NW_021681009.1:0-2252 GCF_001412515.2 Diachasma alloeum
TGGAACTACATATATATCCCCTAACCTGTATATCCTATTTGTATCATTTGTAAATGTCATACTGGTACTGGTGATTCTCTCGAGGTTGGGGGTACTGTCTGGTCGAGTTGGAACTACATATATATCCCCTAACCTGTATATCCTATTTGTATCATTTTTTTCTCTCCTTCGTTCCAAATAAAAACGACAAATATGGAATGTAGAAAGGATACAAAAAGAGTCTCTCTTCTATCCCATTTTTGTATTTTTGATCTCTCTTGAAATACAAAAAAAAAGATAGAAATTAAATGAAAAAAGAATACAGAAGGAGTTCTTTCGGTGTTTTTTCCCCCTCCTATTTTTCTATTTTCCTTATTCCTTCATTTTTGTTTAAAAAAGAGGGGGAGAGAAAAAATAAAAAAAATATATATTTTTTCCAATTGAAGTTTAACGAAAACTGAAATAAATGAAAAATCAAAAACTTTAAGACATTGGCCGCTTGAGACTATGTCCTAGACCCAATAGTTTATCAAAATTCAGATTTTTAATTGACCAGAAAAACGAGAGAAAAGCATTCTGTAAAAAATTTTGTCATTGAGTGAGAAAAAATTAGTTTCACGGGAAAAAAACGCGAAATTTGTTTATAATAAATAATGGTACGAGGTTAGCATCAAATTCGCGTGAGGTTCGAATCCTTTGGATCGATAAATTTTGAAATCCCATTGTTAAATTGCCTATAACTGTATGTGTTCTGCATATAGAGGAGTCAAAACGCTCTTCCTTTTTAAAATTATTTTAGGAAAATTTATTAATTTAATTTGCTTATCATACCTTGTTTTACTTCCTTGATTTCCTCTTCTTTATTGTTACGAACGACCCATGGTCCTGTGTCGATGATTGTATCCAAGCGACCCTTTTGCCCCATCTCTCGATGTAGACTTAACAAAATCTTGGCTACTTGACCCTTCTCACTTCTCATACCGTCTACTTGTTTTTGATGAGCAATATCGAATAACTCTTCGAGCTTACACTTCATTTCAATTTCCCATTTTGTGGCTCCTGGATATGCATTCTTTCGAGAGCTGCTATATCTGAAGACAGTTTGGTATTCGTTGACTAGTTTTTCTAATTTATGAATTGCATTGCACTCTTTAACGATTGGGATCCCTGCGAATCCCCAAAACACAGCACACTTTCAAATAACACACATGGCAGCTTTGCGTTTCGTCAGATTTAGTACAGCATGTTTCTTATAATAAAAATAACACTGAAGAACTTGTTTGTTGGACGGCAATTGGTTCCCACAAATCTCCGGACATGCATTACCCACTAATGGGATATCGGTGATCTGTCGTGTTTCCGGCATATCGGTAAGTATTTTCTATCACTGATCACTGCAGAGAGAATATTAACGTAGCAATTTTTCTGATGTCGACTGTTCGGAAGTCTTTCTTCAACTGATTTCCCGTCTAGACAAGAACATTGTCAAGGCTTGTCTTATTACATTAAAGACATACTATTCAAAGCCCTCCCTCCCGCCCCCGTTTGAAAAATACGAGGAACGAGCCGAAAATTTGCCTTTTCTGATGATAAATTGCTCTCAANTGTCTTATTACATTAAAGACATAGTATTTAAAGCCCTCCCTCCCGCCCCCGTTTGAAAAATACGAGGAACGAGCCGAAAATTTGCCTTTTCTGATGATAAATTGCTCTCAAGTTAGGGATTAAGGCTCTTCAGGTAATGTACGTCAGTGTAACGCTGAAGTAAATGACATGCAGTTATTGCCTTGCCATTCCCAGAAAAATTTCCTAAATATTTTGGAGGCATAGTATTGTAAAATCGTTTCGACTGATTTGTGGAAATGTTCCCATAAAAACTATACTTGAGACGAAATGTTTAGACGACTCTCATTCAACATTCAACCGTAATTACCCCGTTAATTATTGGAAATAGAGGGAAATATTAAGAAACTGATATGATCCATCTTAAATGGACGAGTATTTTTATTCAAGAAAATGTTCTCTACGTCCAACCAGTTCCAATAATCACGCCGACGAGCATTCTCGGCGTGCATAAGTGCGAGAGTACGTTGCTCGCTTCACTTCCACGACAGATCCTTAACCCTCGATTGGTCACCTCATGAGGGAAACGCCGCCGCGCGTCGTTTTTTTTTAATTGCCATTGACTGGCTGACCGGAAAAATTGAACAAAAATTGACTATGTCAATTGAAGTGTCTAAAAAATTATAGTAGGTTCAAAACAACATGATTCC
>NW_021681009.1:3133-5487 GCF_001412515.2 Diachasma alloeum
CCTTGATTAGAGAGAATTGTTTAGGTTTCTTTATCAGCGATAGCACGAAGTAAAGCATTTTTCTTCCTCTCAGTAGCTCCTCCTTCACGATCACTGGCACCTACCAAGAAGTTGCCAACGAGAGAAGAGAATGTTACATTCTTCGGATTTTTAAGATCACTCTGCAAGTTGTATTTGACCTTCAAGAAATCTGCGAAAAAGAAATTATTCATTAATGTTTCAAATTGATTCAATTCATCTCGTCCACCTGTGGTTTATTCGTCATTCTCAAGTTAATGGTTTATTTATATTCTTTCATGTATGGGTTGTATTTTTTTGCCTCGATTTATTCAATTTATTATATTCAAGTTCATTAATCATTATTATTTCCTCACCGCGGAATTGATTATTGATTAGCAAGATTTGCTGAAATGAATCATTCTTCCAAATTATACTCTGGAAAAATCATTTATAAATAAATAAATTTCAAATGAGCGGATATTTTATCCTTCTTTATTTGATGCAAATTCCTTGAAAAAAAAACATTTCTGATTGTCAATTTATCCAGCACGAGTGAATTTGAGGAAAAATGTCGAGTTTTTATGACGATTCTTTTCAATTAAAAAAAAATTTTTCTCAACATTTTTCTCTGAAATTCGTCCTTCCTGAGATAACTGCAATCAGAGTTATTATATGCAATTAGTTTTGCAGTTATGTTCAATGAAAAATAACTAATAGAATACCAATGCTCTATAAAAATAATTGAAAATCTCACCCTCCAAACATTTGACCGTAAAAGTGGCACTAAAATCCTTCTTACTCCCGAGGGTGGTCTTTCTTCCTATTCCACTGTACTTCATCTGAACATTTTTTTTTATTAAAGCTGTCAGGATGGTAAATCCAATTTCCAGCTGCATGATGTCCTTCTGAAATACAGAAAAATGTAGATTATATTAATAAATAGCAATTAAACTTGAGTATCTGAATCGATAAATTTCGTATGGGAATTTTACCAGATTCTCTTGTCTCTCTACAGCAATTCCTGGATTCTCTGAATTACTCTAAACGGGAACGTGCCAGTGAATTTGGTTCTGGGATTGACAGGTCTACTATTCTCTGTTCCTGTATGTGCTGCAAAAACTGATTCTCGAAGTTCTTCTGTTAGGGTTTTTATATCCCCTTGACATCCTCGCCTGATACCGTCAATTCTATCAACTAAATTGAGTGTTAAAAGATCGAATTGTGTTGCCATGTACTCCAAGATCAGTAACGTTTCAGAATCATCAGTCTGGTGCTGCAGTTTCACTAGATTTGCTGTCAACATTGTCTTCCTTCCTGTTCTAGTCATTGATTGAGGGATTTCAGGGACATTGTTCTTAGAAGGGCCACTTGGAACTTCCTTATCTTGAGCTGAGGCTTTGGTTAAAGTTTTAGTTAGCGGATCTTTTTCAGGAATCGTGGTTAATTGAGACAATAACGTAGAATTATCCAAGAAAGATCGAACCTGCGATCTTGGGATCCTGAATGAAGTGTCAGTTTCCATCTCTGAATGTGTGGAGTCACAACATGTGACATGTGTGGTCTCTCAATGGTCGTTCATAAGCAATTTTTAATTTTTTCACCCATTTTTTGTAAGTTTCTATGGAAAAATGATAATCGATGAAATTCACCTCCATTATGTTTTAATGAAAAAACAGGGATCAACGGACTTAAGGAGACAATTTGGCCAACGTGGTTGTTATTATTTTCCTAAAATCCCTTGGTCCCTTTTGTTCAATAAGAATAACGATTTTCATTGAAATTTCAACTCTATTTTTGATAAAAATGATCATGAGGAGAAGGAAAAAAGTTGAAACTTACTTGAATATTTCAATGGCTCGAACTTGTACTTTTCCCACGTGCATTTATATTCCATATTATTCTTAACCATGTTGTCCAGCAGAACATATTCGTCTTTTTCTGGATAGTAACAATAATATTTGCCATTTATGTACACCAGCCATTTGTAGGGTACCAACTCGAGGACTTTCTTCCCATTCCTGCGTTCTTTAGGAAACTCCACAACTGTAAAGACCGTTTTGGTCACATCTTCCCCCCCAGTATTGCCTGCTTCATCCATATTTAGAAATGTTTTTTTTTGTTCAAGTACTTCAACTATTTATAAACACTACACAGAAGATTTGAGGTTATCCTCATAACCCGGTAAAAATTAATAACCCTAAGATTAATCACATACTTCGATCGTACTCAAATCGAATCAATGTTCATCGCGTCTAATTTATTTTTCACTTCAACAATAGACCACGTACCCTGACGTGAACCTTTTTTTGATACAAAATCTACAAGATGACCGCACGTGTGAAAATGAAAATCGG
>NW_021681009.1:7389-12023 GCF_001412515.2 Diachasma alloeum
GTGATATTATTTGACTTTATTTCCGCTAGTCATTTCTACAGTTTGACTTTATTCATGATTTTGTAATTTTGACTGAACGTATTCTTTTGACTGACTAGTATTTTATTATTTTGACTAATCATTGGTTAGGGATTTTCTAGTGTATCGAGTCTTCAGCTTTTGTTGAATATTTGTGTTATTAATTTTCTGAGGGGTGATTCGAAGTGAAATGAACAAGGAGGTTTATTGAATAAATTATTTATTCCCCGGATTATTGAATTTTTTATATAATTTGTTAGATAAGAAAACCAAGTCATTTCGGAAACTTCAGAACAACCATTTGTATCGAGAACCCAGCCGCCACCGCGGTTGTCTGAGCTGTCGGGGGTTGTTCTTTTGTCTCGAATAATTGTCGATTTAATTTGTTGCTTTAATTGCACGGTTCACCCGTGCTGGCGCCCAACTTTCTTTTCGTTGTTTGGTCGCCGAGGGCTGCGTATTTTTCACCGTCCGCAGAGGTAAGAAAGTACGTCACAATACATACACTTTTTCTGGACTTCACTGATGGGTAGTATCTCGACACAATCAAAAATTTTTCTGATTCTGTGGATTCCAACATCTTTGGAGGGACACGGTGTTTTGAAAACATTCTTGGTTTTCTCAACTCCATATCCTTCAATGTACAAATCTCTCAATGTACTCACCTCCGATGGTAGCTTCTGTTTGATAAATACTTTATGAATCCTGAAGATTTTACCATTCTTCAACTCAACTGTGTTGTCAGGAGATTGGTCTCGGATAATTAGATCATTGTATTGAATACTTTGAACAGCTTTAAAAGAATTTCCATGTCTTTCATACACTTCAGTACTTTTCTTGAGAATTAAATTTTTTATCACTCTGCGTTTTTTAATTTGAATATTTTCGGCAGAATCCAATCCACTGAGGCGATTGACAATCTGTGCTAGAGGTTTTGCTCTACTAGTCACGTAATGTTTTAATCGTCCAATTAAGTTCTCTCCCCAGAATGCAGAGAGATCGCTGAGTGAAACACCATGGTAGTGCGCATCATCAGCGATATGGATGCCACTATGAGCATGCATCACCTGACTCTTGACGGAATAAAAAGTGGACATCAAAGAGAAAAATGATCTTAATGTTCTATCAGCAAAATCTGTATAATAAACTGCCCATTTTTCATTACACAGGATGCGTATTGCAACATGTACCAGGAGAAAATGTTTATATCTCTCTTCATCCAAAACAAACTGAAGGACAACGCTGCCCATATAGAGTAGATAGAATGAAAACTGAGTTGCTTTCCAGTCCGTCAAGTCTCCAATATCGAATTTTTTTCGCTGGAATTCTGCTGAAACGAATGGTGTCACTGCATCCATCAATTCTTTCAGCTTCTGGAGTTTTTCAAGTGTTAATTTGTAATCATTTTTCTTCCTCAGCGTCCATTTCTCGAGCAACGTCTTCATTAAATTCAAAAACATCAAGTGCATGATTTCTTGAGGGAAATCCATAACTGGATCGAAGTTAGGAATGTCTAGGAGAGGCGATCTTCGCTTTTCTTTAGTTGTTTTATCCTCTAAGTGGTGTTGAGATTGTGCTTGACTGGTGAACGATTCTCTTGTTCTTTTTGGACAATTAATCTTGGGATAAACTCTTCGATTACTCACAGTGATTCCCTTGACTGTACACCTTTCAGACACGTAATAAGCTGTCGGACCTTTGATACACTTTACAAATGCTCTGGCAGGGCCATCAGCAATAATAGCAGTTATTTTGAATAAATAGAATTTACCCCCAATGACTAAACCCTCAGTAATCAATTTTTTTGATTCTTGAACAAACTCCTGTAAATAATCCTGAGGTCTTAGTGGCTTGGAATTCCCATAATATAAAGCCACAATGAATGGATCACATTCATATTCCTTGTGATATAATTTAGCTGAAATTGGCCACAGTTGTCCGGTGGAATTGTTGTACATAGAAGCCCCATCAATGTGGATGAGGACTCGGATGACGTCTTCACTATATACCACTGGGTTAATACGTTGAGCTAATCCATTTTCGATTCCTAGGTAAACGTATTCGCCCAGTTTCTTCTTCAAGCTAATCATTGGTTTCGAGTTTACTCGATGTTTGAAACCTAGTAGTGAACTCGCCGTTCTAGGTAAATTCTTGTAGCCTTCTGAATATGCAATCTCGAGAATATCATCTATAACACATAAGTGGATATGACCAATGTGGTTAATCGCCCATTGCCGAATTTTTGCCTCCATATTCTTTGGGAATTTCTCTTCTAAGAGGTTAATCCCATCCTCAGCAAAATCTTCATCAGGAATATCTCCAGGATCCAATGCATCAACTTCATCACTGAAACTGGCTTCGATGATCTCATTCAAAAGATTACCTCTAATACTCTCATCATGGCAAAGAATTAATTCTTCATCATTTTCTAGAGCTCCACTGTCACTGACCCGTGCTCCACCTCCAATCCAACCTGGAGAATCCTCAAAATCATTCTCACGATGTTCATTAACTGTATTGACACTTAGATCACCTTCATTCGACTCCAATAAATCCTCATATTCACTTCCATCTTCGTTATCCAAAGCACTGACACTTGGTTCATCTCCATGTGCACCCAGTAAATCCTCACCTTCACTCACACCAACTTTATCGTCTCTTTCTGCCAATTTTTCCACAAATCTGAACCTTCGAAGTCTTTTATATCCTTTCGAATATTTGAATTTATTTGATTTCATGATTTTCACTTATTGACCAACAAATTTTGAGAACAATATTAAGATAAGTGAGGACTCGGAGTGACTGGTAAATAGCCCGACTGTCATTCAGATGGAATGCCGGTGGAGACATCTATAATTTCCACTGCTCAATCCTCGAACTAAGCGCATACAGCCGTGGAGAAATTTCAGTATGATATGGTGCCGCGGCATTGAGCTGAATCAGTTAAAAAGAATTATGATATTATTAACAATTTTGAAGGTTATGAATAATCTTTGGACGTATAAATATTGTTTTGTTGTGTTTTTTACTACTTGAAATTCGTTACGTCACGTCTCAGAAACCAGTGTTGGAACAAAATTGGAGCATAGTGGACGATCGCGCTTGAAGAATACATCTTCGTAAATCGTGGTTATCAACAGGCGGTCAGACTCGGGCCAATGCTGAATGAGGTTCGGTGAAACCTAACCTTGGAAGACAGTCTTCACCCAATCTTGGACCGAGCTTGATAACCAAGCTCTACCTCTGACCATCTGCCACTCCTGGTTACAAAGTGGCATCCATCATCGGGCCAAATTCGACTGGCCCTCGACATACCAATCGTTGGAGGACAGTGTTGATCCAACACTGGCTCGAGCTCAGATACCCAAGCTCGGAATCCACGCGACTTCGAGCATTGGCTTTAGACTGGTTTCATTGCTGGCTGAAACTTGGTCCAGGTTTGTCTACCCATGCTAGGCAGGTCAAGGCTGAGCCAACCTCAAGCCAATTGTCGAAGCTCGGCAATTCCCGCCTGGGCTTCAGGGGAGGGAATATGACGCGATTCTCTCTCTCTTAAAATTTATGTACGCACCCTCGTTACTCTCTCTCCTTACAATTTACTTGGTCGGAAGTTCGCAGTTTTCCGATCTTACGGTGAACTCTCGTACAGGTGGCGGAATTCTCGAAAATTCCGTCACAAACTTTGTAACAAAAAATATAAACTGCCATAAAACTCAGGGGCCAGTAAGAAAAATAATTCTTTGGCAGCGCACACCGACTTTTCAGTATTCGCCTGCGAATTAAAAATTCAACTCCCCCCACCTAATTGCGATTAAGGGATGAAAAAATGGCAGTTCGAGGGAGAATCAAATCCCCCGGAAATTAAGCCTCTTTCATCCCTTAATCTCTGTAACAAACAAATATAAACTGCCATGAAACTCAGGGGCCAGTAAGAAAAATAATTCTTTCGCGGCGCACACTGACTTTTCACCATTCGCCCGCGAATTAAAAATTCACCTCTCCCCTCCTAATTGAGATTAAGGGATGAAAAAAGGGCGGTTCGACGGAGAATTAAATTACCCATCAGTTAACACTCTGTCATCTCTTAATCTCTGTAACAAAACAATAAAAACTACCGACGGTAGTGGCCGTGCGGTTAGAGTGCTAGACTCGTATGCCAATGATCCGGGTTCGCTTCCCGGCACCGGCAGTCAAAATTTATAGTGCTCTAAACTCACAGTTTCACTGCCGAGCGGTAGTCCCGTCAAAAAGGACGACTGTACCAGGGCAGGTTTTTCCCTCGAATGAGATTTTCCCTCCCTTCGGCAAATACGGTACAGGGGGTTGAGGGGGGTGGGAAAGGAACAACTCGTAAAGACACGAAAGGGTATACGAGAAGAAAAAAATTTGAAATTTAACAATAAAAACTGCCATCAAACTCATGGGCCAGTAAGAAAAATCATTGTTTCGCGGCGCACGGTGACTTTTCACTATTCGCCCGCGAATTAAAAATTCGCTTCTGCCCTCCTAATTGAGATTAAGGAATGAAAAAAGGGCAGTTGATGGGGAATTGAATTCTCCGTCGCACTGCCGTTTTTTCATCTCTTAATCTCAATTAGGAGGGGAGAGGTGAATTT
>NW_021681009.1:12248-12365 GCF_001412515.2 Diachasma alloeum
AAAGAATTATTTTTCTTACTGGCCCCTGAGTTTCATGGCAGTTTATATTTTTTGTTATAAAGTTTAAGGGATGAAATAGCGTTAATTAATGGAGAATTTAATTCTCCGTCGAATTGC
>NW_021681009.1:12809-12888 GCF_001412515.2 Diachasma alloeum
ATGGCAGTTTATATTTTTTGTTACAAAGTTTAAGGGACGAAAGAGGGTTAATTAATGGAGAATTTAATTCTTCGTCGAA
>NW_021681009.1:13176-13293 GCF_001412515.2 Diachasma alloeum
CGGGCGAATGGTGAAAAGTCAGTGTGCGCCGCGAAAGAATTATTTTTCTTACTGGCCCCTGAGTTTCATGGCAGTTTTTATTTTTTTGTTACAGAGATTACGGGATGAATGAGGGTG
>NW_021681009.1:13486-14464 GCF_001412515.2 Diachasma alloeum
CATGACAGTTTCTTCCATTTTTTACAGAGATTAAGGGATGAAAGAGGGTTAATTGTTAGGTAATTTAGTTCTACGTCAAACAGCCTTTTTTTCATCCGAGAGAGAGAGTGAGAGATTGGGAGAGAGAGCCAACGGGTGACGAAAAACCTCAAATGATTCTTTTTCTCGCATCCAGTCCGTGACGATCCACAGGCCCGTGCGCGCATGCGCAAATAGTCTGAACAATACTGTAGGGAGTGGGAGTGAGACGCACACTTCTCTCTCGCACAAAAGTTTCTCATTCACGGCGCCGGATTTAGGGATTAGAGCTAGAAAATTGCGTTCAACTTTGAATCCATAGGAGATTCGCGGGTACGATCAAGACAAAATNAAAGAAATTCATTGATTCAATGTCAAGATATAAATAGCAACATATATTAGATTCGCTCTGAATAAATAGACAAGTTATTGAAAAAAAAAAAACTGATATTCCGAATTACAAAAAAAAAAATCATCAACTTCAATTTTTTTAATGGAACTGGCTAATGAACGGTTAGGAATAGGGGTAAAGTGCCCTAAACATTTTTTGTGTAGAATTTTGATCTCTACAACTTTGTGGGTTACGTTTTTGGACGCACAGCGCGATATTCACGAGTTATTTCGAAAAAACTGTTTTCAGGGGTAGTTTTTTGGCTTTTTCAACCCCCGCACAAACTTGGGGGACCTTAAATATCCGCCATTAGTTTCATACGCCCAAATCACAAATTCCATAAAAAATGTGAGCCTGTNGGATGAAAGAGGGTTAATTAATGGAGAATTTAATTCTTCGTCGAATTGCCCTTTTTTCATCCCTTAATCTTAATTAGGAGGGGAGAGGTGAATTTTTAATTCGGGGGCGAATAGTGAAACGTCAGGAGAATTAGGACGCTGCCAAAGAATTAGTTTTCTTACTGGCCCCTGAGTTTCATGGCAGTTTTTATTTTTTTGTTACAGAGATTA
>NW_021681009.1:14699-15054 GCF_001412515.2 Diachasma alloeum
AAAAACCTCAAATGATTCTTTTTCTCGCATCCAGTCCGTGACGATCCACAGGCCCGTGCGCGCATGCGCAAATAGTCTGAACAATACTGTAGGGAGTGGGAGTGAGACGCACACTTCTCTCTCGCACAAAAGTTTCTCATTCACGGCGCCGGATTTAGGGATTAGAGCTAGAAAATTGCGTTCAACTTTGAATCCATAGGAGATTCGCGGGTACGATCAAGACAAAATTTGTGGTAAATTTTCTAATAAAAAATATGGAAAAAAAAAGAAATTCATTGATTCAATGTCAAGATATAAATAGCAACATATATTAGATTCGCTCTGAATAAATAGACAAGTTATTGAAAAAAAAAAA
>NW_021681009.1:15099-15493 GCF_001412515.2 Diachasma alloeum
ATTTTTGAATGAGAAGAACTTGTCCGGAGTTACTGCACGCTTTGAAAATTCATTCCTCCTCTCATAATAAAGATTAAGCAATCAAACCGCTGTAATTTATTGAGAATATAATTCTCCGTCGATAGATATTGCTTTCATTCTTTCATCGTAATTAGGGGGGGGAGAAATGAATTTCCCTATCGGAGGAGCCCCTTCGGTTAGTCCGCACTTNAATAGGGGTAAAGTGCCCTAAACATTTTTTGTGTAGAATTTTGATCTCTACAACTTTGTGGGTTACGTTTTTGGACGCACAGCGCGATATTCACGAGTTATTTCGAAAAAACTGTTTTCAGGGGTAGTTTTTTGGCTTTTTCAACCCCCGCACAAACTTGGGGAACCTTAAATATCCGCCATT
>NW_021681009.1:15508-15603 GCF_001412515.2 Diachasma alloeum
ATAATTGGACTGAAATTTATAGAAATTTTTAATTTGCAATGACGAAATTCCTTCAAATTTCCGTATTACGGCAACGATATAAAAATTCCCAATAA
>NW_021681009.1:15613-19247 GCF_001412515.2 Diachasma alloeum
CCGTTCGGGGTTTCTCCGCGCTTTTGAAAATTCATTCCTCCGCTCCTACTTGAGATTAAGAAATGAAACCGCCGTTATTTATTGAGAATTTAATTCTCTATCGATCGGCATCGGTTTCCTTCCTTCATCTTTNCCTACAGACATCATTCCTGAATTCAAGACATTCCTTTGATTTTCAGGATCATATCACTAAAAATTTTTTACAAAATGACTTAATTTTAACATTGCTTGCTCATTGCATTTCAGAAATGCAGCTCCCTAAAAAAGACACATCGATTCCTACGAAAAACGTTTTTT
Source organism: Diachasma alloeum (assembly GCF_001412515.2). Taxonomy (NCBI): domain Eukaryota; kingdom Metazoa; phylum Arthropoda; class Insecta; order Hymenoptera; family Braconidae; genus Diachasma; species Diachasma alloeum. The sequence goes on from NW_021681009.1 coordinate 15,911, forward strand.
TTCTCGGTAAATACAGACAATAGAGAAATGTCAGAGTAGAGTGAATAAACTTCACTCGTCAATAACTCCATAATGGCAGAGTGAAATTCCCTGATTTTTTTTCACTCTCGATTAATTTTCCAAAGATTCAAATTGATACTTGAGTATCAATTGNATTCATTCCTCCGTTCCTAACTGAGATTAAGAAATGACACCGATGTCATTTATTAAAAATATAATTCTCAATCGATAAGCTTTGGTTTCATTACTTCATTTCAATTCGGGAGAGGAGAAATTAATTTTTGAATGAANTGAGATATAATCTCTCACAAATATTGAATATATTTCTTATCAAAATAATTCGAAATTCATTCATTACCTTTGTATCACAGACAAAATATGTAATAAATGTGAATAAGATGAATTGCTCGTATTTTTTTTTTTATTAAAGATCTAGTTATATAGAAATTCAAATAAATGATCCTCTTTCGCTCAAGACTTCATAATTCCTTATCTCCCTCTCCTTTATGATGAACTAATTTACAAATTAAGACAATAAGAAGTTGTATGAACGAAAATGGGATAATCAAGCGGATGAGTGAATGCAAAGGAGGTTTCATGTTGGATTTAAGATTGGGAACGCATCCCTGTTATCGACTGTTTCCATGGTAATAGATGAAAATTTCTTTACCCACAGAGCCGGCCTCTCGATTAGTTCATGCGCGCCACCGCTATGAAATTCTGATTGAACAGTTCCCATAAGCCTGAGCAATCTCCCCTATTATATCTATCAGAGATTATAGGGGAGATGAGCAGGGCCAATGTAAAGTGTTCAACAGCAAAATTCTCAGCGGTGGCGCATGGACTACGATGGAGCGTACGGAACAGTTGGTATGGTAGGGCCCGAGCATTAATTTGTCGATAACCGAAAAGGGGTTCTCAATACGGTAGCTCCTCGCATTTTGTAATAATTGTCAGGAATGTAAAATCGAACATATTATAATCAATAGTATAATGAATGCACAATCTAATGATCTAAAAGTCTTTTCCTTTTTCTCGACATATTTATTATTGACACGTAGGTCAAAAAATTCATAGGAAATCTCAGCGCTGTCGCTGGAAAACTCTATAGTTTTTCAGTGATTCTATTGAATAATTGTGCAGATTTTGTTTTTTCTTACTCTAGCAATGTTCGATTATATATATTTATTCCCCCCCTGACTGAGAAAGGAATATGTATCGCGCTCGCTCCCACTCATTGTCGTCTCCGTCGCGCTGTCACGTGCCCGTCCTCCACCAAAATTAACGAGTGCGNTAGCGGTGGCGCATGGACTACGATGGAGCGTACGGAACAGTTGGTATGGTAGGGCCCGAGCATTAATTTGTCGATAACCGGAAAGGGGTTCTCAATACGGTAGCTCCTCGCATTTTGTAATAATTGTCAGGAATGTAAAATCGAACATATTATAATCAATAGTATAATGAATGCACAATCTAATGATCTAAAAGTCTTTTCCTTTTTCTCGACATATTTATCATTGACACGTAGGTCAAAAAATTCATAGAAAATCCCAGCGCTGTCGCTGGAAAACTCTATAGTTTTTCAGTGATTCTATTGAATAATTGTGCAGATTTTGTTTTTTCTTACTCTAGCAATGTTCGATTATATATATTTATTCCCCCCCTGACTGAGAAAGGAATATGTATCGCGCTCGCTCCCACTCATTGTCGTCTCCGTCGCGTTGGCACGTACTCGTCCTCCGCCAGACTTAACGAGTGCGAGTGAGAAAGAAAATGGAGAAGGAGGAGAGAGAAAACATTCCAACTCGTTTCAACGGTTGGAACCTTTTCATTGTTCTCCAGCGATCTACATATGATGGGATTAATTCAATAATAATAGATTAATGAATAAGATTTTTCGCAGATTATTGCGAGATTTAGATGAATGGTTTGCCTCCTACAGTGACCACAAAAAATTGTCTCCCATCGACAATATCTCTCGATGGAATGGAACGATGTGAATGAATCAAGTATCAATTTGAATCTTTAAAAAATTAATCGAGAGTGAAAAAAAATCCGGGAATTCCACTCTGACATTTCTCTATTGTCTGTATTTACCGAGAAAAAAAAACGTTGTTCCTAGGAATCGATGTGTCTTTTTTAGGCAGCTGCATTTCTGAAATGCAATGAGCAAGCAATGTTAAAATTAAGTCATTTTGTAAAAAATTTCGAGTGACATGATCCTGAAAATCAAAGGAAAGTCTTGAATTCAGAAATGATGTCTGTAGGTTTCAGTAATATTTTCGCGGAAATTCCGGGAACACTTATTGGGAATTTTTATCTCGTTGCCGTAATAAGGAAATTTCAAGAAATTTCGTCATTGCAGATTAAAAATTTCTATGAATTTCAGTCCAGTTATATGTGTACGTCCATGTCAAAAGGGCCCATTTTATCGCATCTAATTTCCGAGATATTCACGTTTTTCTCTCCACTCCATTTATCCCATTGTTAAATTGATTTTTTGATCTTTTATACGGACGTCACCCGGAGAAATATAAATCGGTAAAAATCTTGCGATCGCAAGGAATTTCCCGAAGATCCGCATTTTTCATGCACGAAGAACAATGAAGCTTTTTGGAATCTTCGGGAAATTCTATCCTATCCTACTCAAGTAGGAACGGAGGAATGACTTTTCAAAAGCGCGGAGTAACTCCGAACGGTTCTCCGGCGTCGAGTGAGCGCGGAGGGGCACCCCGATTAGAAAATTCATTTCTCCCCTCCCCGCCCCTGCCCCCTAATTGCGAAGCGGGAATGAACGCAACATCTATCGATCCAGAATAATATTCTCAATAAATGACAGTGGTTTCATTCCCTTAGCCTCTATTAGGAGAGGAGGAATGAATTTTCATAACGCGCAGTAACTCCGAACAAGTTCTTCTGATTCAAAAATTAATTTCTCCCCTCCCTAATTGAGATGAAGCAATGAAACCAAAGTCTGCAGATTGAGAATAGCATTTTTAATAAATGACATCGGTTTCATTTCGTAATCTCAGTTAGGAGGGGAGGAATGAATTTTCAAATGCGCGGAGAAACCCCGAACGGCTCTCCGACGTCGAGTGAGCTCGGAGGAACTCCCCCGTTTGGAAAATTCATTTCTTCCACCCTAATTGAGATGAAGGATTGAAGCCGATGCCGATCGATCGAGAATTAAATTCTCAATAAATGACAACGATTTCATTCTTTAATCTAAAGTAGGAACGGAGGAATGAATTTTCGAACGCGGGGAGAAATCCCGAACGGTTCTCCGGCGTTGAGTGAGCGCGGAGGGGCACCCCGATTAGAAAATTCACTTCTCCCC
>NW_021681009.1:19514-31244 GCF_001412515.2 Diachasma alloeum
CGGAGGAATGAATTTTCAAAAGCGCGGAGAAACCCCGAACGGCTTTCCGAGGTCGAGTGAGTCCGGAGGGGCTTTCCCGATTGGAAAATTCATTTTTCCCACCCTAATTAAGATGAACGAATGAAACCGATGCCGATCGATAGAGAATTAAATTCTCAATAAATGACAGCGGTTTCATTACTTAATCCCAAGTAGGAGCGGAGGAATGAATTTTCAAAAGCGCGGAGAAACCCCGAACGGCTCTCCGGCGTCGAGTGAGTCCAGAGTAGTCCAATGAACGAAGGTCTAACATACGAATGTTTGCTAATCAGGCTCCATTTTTGATACAATATGTGATTTGGGCGTATAAAACTAATGGGAGATGTTTAAGGTTTCCCAAGTTTGTGCGGGGGTTGAAAAAGCCAAAAAACTACCACTGAAAACCGTTTTTTCGAAATAACTCGTGAATAACGCGCTGTACGTCCAAAAATGTAATACACAAAGTTGTAGAGCTAAAAATTCTACACAAAAAATATTTGAAACACTTTACCCCTATTTCCAACCATTCATCCCCCAGAGCCGCGTAAAGATCAGATGGGAAAAAAAAGTTTTCCATTTAAAAAATTGAAGTTAATGAATTTTTTTTTTGTAATTCGGAATATCAGTGTTTGTTTTTCAATAGCTTGTTTATTTATTCAGAGCGAATTTAATATATGTTACTATTTATATCTTGACACTGAATCGATGAATTCATTTTTTTTTCTTCCATATTTTTTATTAGAACATTTACCACAAATTTTGTCTTGATCGTACCTGCGAATCTCCTATGGATTCAAAGTTAAACGCAATTTTCTAGCTCCAACCCCTCAATCCGGCGACGGGAATGAGAACCTTTTGTGCGAGAGAGACGTCTCCGTCTCGTTCCCACTCGCTACAGCACTGTTGCGACCATTTGCGCATGCGCGCAAGGGCCTGTGGAACATCACGGACTGAATGCGAGAAAAAGAATCATTTGAGTTTTTTCGTCAGCCGTTCGCTCTCTCTCCCTCTCACTCTCTCTCACTCTCCCGGATGAAAAAAAGGCTGTTGGACGGTGAACTAACTCTCTTGTGGTGTCTGACTTACTGGTGTCACTACGAAGAGTAGGTCACACTGAATTACCCAAAACAGCTCAAACTCTCATTGGCATAAAGCACAATAGACCTCTGAAGGCCATGACAAGTGCTTCTGTAATTGCAAACGAGTTCCTCCAAGGAGAATATTCATGGTTAGGTATTAAGGCAGGGTTGAGGAAAGTTATTCGACCGGATATATATACTGAAGACACTATTTCAGTTTTTGTGCACATAGATGGTATGCAAGTCTATAAAAATTCTACGAAGACCGTATGGCCAATCGCCATTAAAGTGCACCATTTCAATTATAAAACAAAACCATTTGTCGCGGGAATTTACTGTGGTGATGCTAAGCCATTATCAGCAGCTGATTATCTGAAAGATTTCGTGGAAGAGATCAATGAGCTCATCGAGGATGGAATAAGATTGCACAATACACAGTATAAATTCAAACTGTTGGGAATAATTGCTGATTCGCCAGCACGAGCGTTCGTCAAATTGATTAAACCTCCTGGTACATTTTTTGCATGTGAACGATGCGAGACACAAGGCCGAAGCGTAAAGACGGCCAAGGGATCAAAACGAATCTACCCAGATATGACTGCTGCCAAACGCACAAGAGAAACATTCATCGATCAAAGTCAACCGTCACATCATCAAGGTTTTTCACCGCTCATCGAAATTGCAGAATTTGATCCTGTGAACTGTGTGATTTTAGGTGTTATGCATTTGTGGTATTTAGGCGCACAGAAATGGTTGCTGAACAAGTGGTTGTGTCTCAAAAATTGTGTAAAAATTACACGTATCCACAAAGAGCAATTGAGATTGCGTTTAAATGCTTTATCTTCTGATGTTCCTCAAGAATTTCAAAGGAAAAAATTTGATTTGCGATTACTTTCTAACTGGAAAGCGACGCAATTAAGATTCATTCTGCATTATGCTGGCCCTCTGATTTTCAAGAATATTCTACCCCAAGATTATTATGAACATTATCTCCTGTTGGTTGTTGCGTGTCGCATTTTAACTCACGCAGATTTGATAAAAAAATTCAGAGAGTATGCCATGTACTTGCTACGTCAATTTTTTTTTTATGTTGCCTGAATTATACGGACCAGGTGCTCAGGTATTGAGTCTGCACAATTTGATTCATGTTGCTGATGACGTCAAAACTTTTGAATTACCTTTGACTGAAATTTCAGCTTTATGGGACGAAAACTACATTGGAACATTCAGAAAACTCATTAAGTCGCAGCATAAACCTCTGACTCAAATTATCAACCGAGTTTCGGTACGTGAGTCTGCTGACTATTTGCAAATTGAACGCAAACATTTCATCTCAGATTGTATACTGGATGATAGAGCTCAAATTATTGAGTATAATGATAATAATTATCAATGTTTGAGCCAAATAAAAATTAATGATTCAACTTTGTTGTCAAATTCACCTGACAATGTCGTTATGCTGAGAAATGGTGAAATTGTGTTTATAAATCAGATTGTCTCCGATTTTTCCAACTCTATTTGTCTAAAAAGTGAAAATATTGTTGTGATTGGACAAAGAGAAACATCGCGTTTTGATTTATTCACGAATCCAATCTCGTCCATTGACATCGGTATTGTTGTTATCACCGCTTTTGAAAAAAAATGTGAAATTATATCGGTGTCAGAAATTCAATGTAAATGTGTATTGCTGAATGTCAAGGGAAAAAAAGAGTCATTTCGCTATTACATGGTCCTTAAAGTTATGTAATAATATCTATAATAAAAATATCGGTTCATAGAAAGACTAGTTAAATTGATTTATTCATCTATTGTAATTCATATTCCCATTCAATTCTCTTGCTTTTTCATTATTAGCTTTTCACAGCTAGCCGCATATTGCCACAGCGTCACATACACAGTCACACGGCAGTATTTTCGGGATGCTCCGCTAGAGGCGTTTACACAACGTAGTTGATAAACGTTAAGGAAACCTTGAGCGTCCCTCAAAGAACCGGTAAAGATTGTGAAATAATTCCGCTTTTCAAAACATTATTAATTATCAGACAAGTAATAGTTAATAACTATTTGAGTGTAACGTTACAAGGTAAGAAAAATTCTTTTACACTCTCTTGTACTTTATTCGAATGGGATATTAAGAAATTTATAAAACAACTCGTGGTCAGTGCTCTTAACCTCTTGTTATCAGTACTACTGCAAATATCAACGCTCGTGAGGAACATTTCAGCAAAAATCAAATTCGCATTGATTAACTTTGATTTTAAGTACAATTCAATTCCATTTTTTTTTCATGGCGTCAATTCAACGGCTAAGTGATACGACTGTAACGATGTATAAGTGTGGTTTTTCACCGTATGTGTGTGTGGTTTCAGATGATCTATATGATACGAAGAATATCTAAGTGAAATTAAATATAATTTCGTTCACATAAATTCAGAAATGATGGATTCGATATATGCTATTGTAATTTTCGATGAGGTGAATAAAAAAGGTGAAAAGTTGATGGATATTGTTCCAATGTCCTGGGTTACTGAGGAAAAAGACGGTGAATTTACTTGCAAATATTTTCCTAACGATTCCTTCGAGAAAAGAGAATATTTTCTGAAGAATTTGACACCAGCCCACAAAAATTGGCCTGAGTACCCAGTTGAACTGCTCTCCACTGCAGGTAAGAATGAGGAAATTTGAAAACAAAGAAGTTCCATTCCAACGCTGACTTTGTTTCAATCTTTAAGACTCTTTGGAGAAAGCAAAGAGACGTTTGAATAAGGCAAAAACCACAGTAAACGTCGATACCACAGATACTGAATGCAGTGCTCAGAATAACAAGAAAACATCGACAAAATCTGATCTTCCAGCCAATAAGCAGTTGAAGCAGATTGCATCAATGAGGAAATTCGCTTCGGCAAGAACCTCTCCTGTGCATGAAATCAGTGACAGTGAAGATGATGATTCTGAGAGTGCCAAGTCGCAAAAGAAAACAGGTATTTGAAGCCATTTTTATGTTAATTTTGTTTATTGTAATTCATTTTTAGACTTATACACTAATCTATTCAAAATTGCAGTTAGGTTATTAGTAAAAATTGATTCAATTATTGTAATCAGCTCTAGTAATTATCACCTAGCTCAGTGCAACATTTTAGTGGTTCAACATGGATCAACTCATATAGAATACATATTTTATTTTTTAAATGCTCAAAACGTGGCCTGAAAATTACCTTTTCGTTTTTCTTCCATTTTTTTGCGTTTTTTTCAAAATATTTCGAAAGTGAACGGAGATACGACATTCTTATGTAGATTTTTTTGTGTCTCCCGAAATAGGTTATAAAAAAAGTCCTCGGTCAAAAACACTTTTTTTCTGATCAACATTCCTAAAATGTTTCTTTAAATTAATGCAAACGAATAAGAATCGTCAAATGTAGATTTCTCCAACGAAAAATGAAGACATTTTGTTTCTCCAATGAAAAAAAAAAACAATTAATTTTGATAAGGAATTCGAGATGTTCTTATATTTTTGAAAAATATTTTACGTGATTTCTCAGTGAAAACACTATTTGAATTTTTGTTGCATTTTATTTTTTACTCTCTCCAGGCGGTTTCAAAAAGGATGTACCCAAAGTTTTGACGGATTTGGACGATTCAAGCGACGATGGAATCAACAATATCCAAGGTGAACAACACAATGATTAATTTCTTTTTTTTTCCAATCAGTTTTTTCTTCGTAATTTTTTTATCATTACAATCCATTGGTAATGTTCGAACACATTTTTTTTTCAATAGAGCAGGCAGATGAATTTTGCTAGGAAATCCTGAACTTTTTGCAAATTTTTGAAAAAGTTTCCACGTGTTTTCTTCAATTAAAACACTATTTTAATGTTCATTGCATATTCTTTTTTTTTCTCCAGCTGGTCTCAAGAAGAATTCATTGGCAGCAAAGGCTGCAAGGAATGTGGAAAATTCAAGTGATGACGAGCAGGTCCTGCAGAATAGTCGAGGTATCAATTCATTATTAACTTTATTTTATTTTATTCCTTTTTTCTATAACGGTCAACTTCTTCTCAATAATTTTTTTCATTTCTTGAAATGGAAGAATTAAAATTAAAATTAATTTAATTTTTTAAAAAGTGGGTCATGTCAATGTTTGAGGAAATCATCTTTTTCATTTTTTTTAACTAAAGGAAACGTTTATAATGTATGATAGAGCACTCTGGAGTTTTTTTCATTCAATTCACAAATTGTGATTTATTTAAATTTTCGTTCTTTTTTTATTTGTGAATTGATTTTTTAGCTCTGATCAGAAAATTGTCAAGCATACACACTCATTGGATCAAAATTATCTTTTTTTTTCTGGTTTTCATCCATTAAGAATTAAACTTCCGAAATAGAGAAAATTTCATTTGCTTTCTCACTTTGTTTATTCATGTTCAAATATTAATACGCAAAAGCTAATTGTTTATGCTTTTTTCAATCAAAGAAAAATTTTTATGAAATCTTTTTATAGGTCAAGCTGATAATTTGCCTGAAGGAAGAAAAAATAATTCATCGCAGTTTAAAAATTTGACAAAACCTGTTGTCCAGAAACATTTGTCAATGTCTGTCGTTCAGGATGAGCGTTCTCGTGGTACAAATTGATATAATTTATAATATTTATCTCAAGATTTTTGTGAAAATTGTTGATTCATAAGAATTTTTTTGTTTAGATTTTCTGCAACAAATACGAGAAATTATTCACGCAGAAGTGGAGAGTGCTAAATTGAGTATACTTCATGATCTAGCAGCAAAAGTAGGTCAGATGCAGAATACAATTCTTCAGACTAACATTCCAACCACTCCACATGGATCGCCTAATGAACTGATCAAAAAATTGGATACGAAATTTCCTATCCAATCTCTCAATGATTTTTTAGATTTTGATAAAAAACTTGAAGATGAAAGCCAAGCAGATGCCCTGGTTAGTATGCAAAACTCGTTTTTTTTCTCAATTGAACAAAATATTTTTACTTTCCTATTTTCAGCGTTCTCTTTATCGAGTGCTACTGTTCAGAATCGATAAGCCTTCAAGTTGTGTGAAAACATGAATGGGCCATACTCTGTCGAAAGAGGTATCACTGCAATACTTTGGTTCAGGTAGAGATGTAAATGGCAAACACAAGTTAAGTTCGAAAGAAACAAAAACTAGTCAAATGATGAAACAAGCCATAATCACTCAATTTAATGATCAAACGGAAAAGGATATTCAGAAGCTTATGGCTACCTGGCTATCAGGGGCAGGAGACAGAGACGGCGGTCGTCGTGAACGAGATGAAAAACGAAAAGTTCAAAACGAAAAAGAAAACTAAAGACAAATATTTTTTCATTAATCGTTGTGTTATCTACTTCAAATATTTAATATTTTATAAGGTGAACTGTCGAGATAAAGGATGTTTAAGGCTACTAATATTCAATAGTTCTTTGAGATAAAAACTTGGATAAAAGTTGCATAAAAAAGTTGTGTGGAAAATATATTCAAATTATCAATAATCTTGGAAAATACACTACGAAAAAACCGCTTTTATGCTTTATTTTTTTTCAAATGTATGTTGAAAAAACAGTTTAAAAATTAATAATAATTAAAAGAAACTTTGCATTATGAAAAAAGTTTTCTTCTTGTAACAGAATATCTGAAAATAAATGATCGATTGGAAGAATAATTGACAGAATTACAGTGAAACTGATTGAGACAAACTTGTAGAAAAATTATCCATTAATAGTAGCGCAGGTCCGTAGCGCAGCACTATTAATTGGCTCACTGGAATTTGCTACTAATGGCCACATATTATTTGAACGTTGGATCCAGGATGGAATAATTAAACGGCCAATATTGGAATTTAGTGTACTAATATTGGACCAATTATTGACCGATACTGGAACCTTACTTGGGCCCGTGACATGGCCCTTACAATTGTACACTTATGGGCCAGTTGTTATTATCCACATATTGGGCCAATAATAAACCAATTGATTGGTCTATAATTGAACAATATTGGTACTTGGCACACCAGCCTTGGTCCAATTGTGGGCCAAGACTGCAACCTTAATTGGGCCCGACATGATCCCAATGCTTGGTCTATTATTGTTAGCCATTGTCGGCCCGGCGTTATCATCCAAATGTCGGACCAATGATCGACCATTCAATTTACCAATAGCCGGCCACAACTGGCGATTGGCATACTAAGCTTGGACCAAGGCTCGACCAATACTAAAATCCTACTTGGGGATGGGGAATTTAATCCTCCGTCGAACTGTTTTTTTTCATCCCTTAATCTCAATTAGGAGGGGAGAGGTGAATTTTTAATTCGCGGGCGAATGGTGAAAAGTCAGGGTGCGCCGCGGAAAAAATTATTTTTCTTACTGGCCCCTGATTTTCATGGCAGTTTTTATTTCTTTGTTACAGAGATTAAGGGATGAAAGGGGGTTAATTGATGGGGAATTTAATTCTCCGTCGAACTGCCATTTTTTCATCCCTTAATCTTAATTAGGAGAGGAGAGGTGAATTTTTAATTCGCGGGCGAATGCCGAAAAGTCAGTGTGCGCTGCGATAGAATTATTTTTCTTACTGGCCCCTGATTTTCATGGCAGTTTATATTTTTTTGTTACAGAGATTAAGGGATGAAAGAGGTTAAATTGATGGGGAATTTACNTTAAGGCCCGGCCTGCACAGCTAGTAACTATTTTTGTGACTTTTACCCCCCTAGGTTTTGCGGCCGACTCCGAAGCTCGATATCAAATTTGCACGGTCGGTAACAGCGAATGTGTCAAAGTATGATAATTTACCAGGACCGTGTAGGGCTCCGAAGTGAGGGTGACTAATTTTCCCCCCCAAAAATTTCAACCCCCATGGACCCCCTTTCATTTTCAAAAGGATGTATAAGGCAAGGATAAATGTATCAAATGGGGGGAGGGAAAAGGGCGGAGGGGGGGTAAAACCCCACATACTTCGATTTTTCTAGTAAAAAAATATTTTTATTCTAAGGGTGGCAAACTGACTAAATTTTTTGAATACAAAATGTTGAGGGGTTCTCCCTCAATCCTCAAAAAAATATACGACTCATGAACGGCATGGCGAAGGGGGAAGGGGGGGTAAAACCCGTCATTTTTTCATTTTTCTAGTATTAAAAATAATTTTATTATAAGGGTGGCACACTGACTACATTTCTTTACTACTAAATGTTCAGGGGCTCTCCCTCAACCCCCCAACAAATATTCGACTCGTGATGGATTGGGCAAAGGGGCGAGGGCTGGTAAAACCCCTCATTTTTTGATTTTTTTAGTAAAAAACATCTTTTTATTATAAAGGTGAGAACTTCGCTACATTTTGTGACTAAAAAATGTTCAGGGCTCCCCCTCAACCCCCCAACAAATATTCGACTCATGAAGGGTAGGGTGAAGGGGCGAGGGGAGGTAAACCCTTTAATTTTTCGATTTTTCTAGTAAAAAAACTATTTTTATTATAAGAGTAACAACTTGACTAAATTTTTGGACTAAGAAATGTTCAGGGGCTCCCCCTCAACCGCCCTAAAAATATTCGACTCATGATGGCTAGGGTGAAGGGGCGAGGGGGGGTAAACCACATAATTTTTCGATTTTTATATTAAAAAAAATATTTTTATTATAAGAGTAACAACTTGACTACATTTTTGAACTAAAAATTGTTCAGGGGCTCCCCACTGAAACTCAATCCCCCAAAAAATATGCCACTCATCGAGGGTAGAATAAAAGGGCAAGGGGGGGTAAAACCCCTCATTTTGTCATATTTTTGGTATAAAAAATTATGTTATTATAAGGGTGGCAAACTGCCTACATTTTTTGATTACAATATGTTCAGGGGCTACATTTTTCGATTTTTCTAAGAAAAAAATATTTTTAATATAAGGGTGACAACTTGACTAAATTTTTGGACTAAAAAATATTCAGGGCTCTCCCTCATCCCCCCAAAAAATATTCGACTCATAAAGGGTAGAGTGAAGGGACAAGGGGGGGTAAAACCCCTCATTTTTTAACTTTTCTAGTATAAAAAATAATTTTATTATAAGGGTGGCAAACTTACTACATTTTTTTACTACAAAATCTTCAGGGGCTCTCCCTCAACCCCCCAATAAGTATTCGACTCGTGAAGGGTTGGGCAAAGGGGCGAGGGGTGGTAAAACCCTTCATTTTTTTTTTAGTATAAAAAATATTTTTATTATAAGGGTGAGTACTTCACTAAATTTTGTGACTAAAAAATGTTCAGGGCTCTCCCTCAACCCCCCAAAAAATATTCGACTCATGAAGGGGACGGTGAAGGGGCGAGGAGGGGTAAAACCCTTCATTTTTTCATTTTTCTAGTATAAAAAATAATTTTAGTATAAGGGTGGCAAACTGCCTAAATTTTTTTACTACAAAATGTTCAGGGTCTCTCCCTTAACCCCCCAAAAAATATTCGACTCATGAAGGGTACGGTAAAGGGGCGTGGGGGTGAAACCCCTCATTTTTTGATTTTTTTAGTAAAAAAAATATTTTTATCATAAAGGTGAGAACATCACTAAATTTAGGGACTAAAAAATGTTCAGGGCTCTCCCTCAACCCCCCAAAAAATATTCGACTCATGAAGGTTATGGTGAAGGGGCGAGGAGGGGTAAAACCCTTCATTTTTTCATTTTTCTAGTATAAAAAATAATTTTATTATAAGGGTGGGAAACTGACTACATTTCTTTACTACCAAATGTTCAGGGGCTCCCCCTCAACCCCCCAACACGTATTCGGCTCATGAAGGGTAGGGTGAAGGGGGAAGGGGGAGTAAAACACCTTATTTTTTCATTTTTCTAGTATAAAAAATAATTTTATTATAAGGGTGGCAAACTGCCTAAATTTTTTTACTACAAAATGTTTAGGGGCTCTCTCTTNAATCATCTAATAATCTTACTTGATGACCTCGCTGCTGTAGGAAGGACTGGATAAATTCCGCCGGAACACGCCCGAGGACGTGGGGTTGACCGGCTGCCCCCTGATTGCTATTGTCTGCGAAGGAAAAGAAATAGGTTAGGATGCGATCCCACAACATTCACTGCCTTACACTTACAAAAAGAGTGTAATTTTTTATAATTTATCTTAACCGTTCTATTTTTTACTGCACCACACTACTTATGATCCAATGTACTGACGAGAAAGAGAAAGCAATGAGCGTATACTTACTTTCCATTATGTCTACGATGGTACTGTCCTCACTAGACAAGAAGGATGCTTGCGGCTTCTTCTTGGGCTTTTCACTGCGCGCGCAGCTCATACCTAATACCAGATCGAGCGTCCCAGTATACCCGCCAAATTCACAATTTATTTCTGTGAATACTANTAAAAAATGTTCAGGGGTTCCCCGTCAGTCCTCCAAAAAATATTCCACTGTTCGTGGATAGGGTAAAGGGGCGAGGGGGTGTAAAACCCCACATTTTTCGATTTTTCGAGAGAAAAAAATTTTTCTTATAAGGGTGACAATTTGACTAAATTTTTTTACTCAAAAATGTTCAAGGGCTCTCCCTCGACCCCCCTAAAAATATTTGATTCATCGAGGGTAGGGCAAAGANTAACGGCTAGCGATATCTATCGTGATTCCAGAAAATCGTAAATAATTTTGAACAATTTGAACATATCCGCTGATTTTCTACATAATTCTCGGGAAATAAATTTTAGTTGAATTTTTTAAATTTGAAAAAAAGTTTTAGTAATGGAAATTTCAAAAATAATTTGAGTAAGGGTAAATAAAATTAGTTTTATTTAGAAATTTTATAATAAAATTATTTTTTTTGCTGAAAGGGTTATTTTCACGAAAATGAGGGTATTTTTCGCAAAAATGGGGTTATTTTCGTCAAAAATTGAGTTGNCCACATTTTTCGATTTTTCTAGTAAAAAAATATCATAAGGGAATGATAGAGAAGACAATTACCATTAATTTCATTATTTATTCTTCATTTTTGAATGTAAAGGTGCAATCCACTCTCCCACCCTCCACGAGCTCCATCCCCTCCCTGACCTCTTCCCCCTCCCTGACNCGCCCAGCCGGGATTCGAACCCGGGTCTCCCAGTTACGCGCCGGACACTCTTCCAACTAAGCTACCGGGAACCACGGAAATTCTCACTCCAAATTCAACNTCTCTCCCTCAGTCTCTCCTGTACTGTCGCCTCCACAACCTGGTTGACCAATGCAATCACCTGGGCCTGCCTCGCAGGCTCAATCACTTGGCCAATGAGGGCTGCAAGACCTGCGATAGCAGCACCAGGTCGTGGGGGGACTATGGGGACTGCTGCTCCTGGAGCTTCTAATCCTGCAGCAGCTCCTTTCAGGACTCCTCTTTCAGCTCCTCCTCCTGCTCCTGGTAAATCTGCTGGTGGTGGTGTTGGTGGTGGTGGTGTTGGTGGTGGTGGTGGTGGTGGTGGTCGTGGTGGTGGTGGTGGTANCTCTCTCTCTCTCTCTCTCTCTCTCTCTCTCTCTCTCCCTCTCTCTCTCTCTCTCTCTCTGTTCGCTGAAATGACGAAGAGGGGAGAATGAATGGAGACCGTAATTCCCTCTCCACACGCAATGGAAGGATGATCAACCGATCGTCTTTCCATTGGTTACAGCGTCGAG
>NW_021681009.1:31331-39863 GCF_001412515.2 Diachasma alloeum
AATTATTGAAAATTTCAGACATTTCCAGGTAATTTTAGAAGTTTCTTCAAATTTCCAAACAATTCAAGGAGTTCACAGAAATCCCGAGCGGATTCCGCGAACTTCTTGCCAATTCGAAAGAACTCAAGGCGTTTCTATATAGGAAGTTCAAGGAAGAAGNGGAACGCGCGTCTCGGTTGAAAATTCATCCCTCCCCCCCGAATTATAGCTAAGGAATGAAACTTGTGTCACTTATTGAGTATTAAATGCTCAATTCAATGACATGAGTTTCATCCTTTAGCGCCTTTTGGGGACTGAGGGGTGAATTTTCGAAAGTGCGAAGAGATTAAAAAAAAATTTTGTTTTCAATTCAAAAATTAATTCCTCCGACCCTAACTGCGACTAAGAGACTCATCTCTTGGAACATCTCAATNATCGTTCATGAAAAAAACGAATAATTTCATTGGAAAAATTGCTATTACTTATTGGGGGTTATTTTGTGAAACGGTCCTTATGTTCTNGGAAGGATGATCAACCGATCGTCTTTCCATTGGTTACAGCGTCGAGTGGCGCGGGGAACGCGCGTCTCGGTTGAAAATTCATCCCTCCCCCCCGAATTATAGCTAAGGAATGAAACTTGTGTCACTTATTGAGTATTAAATGCTCAATTCAATGACATGAGTTTCATCCTTTAGCGCCTTTTGGGGACTGAGGGGTGAATTTTCGAAAGTGCGAAGAGATTAAAAAAAAATTTTGTTTTCAATTCAAAAATTAATTCCTCCGACCCTAACTGCGACTAAGAGACTCATCTCTTGGAACATCTCAATGTTCAAAACCAGAGTTGTGACAACATTGTCCAGTGGGGTCTAGGAGCCATCCCTGGATGGAAAATCTTCCTTAGCATCACTCAGACTTTATTTGACATCTCTGCTATGAACTTTGTTCTCAACTTTGGAAGTAGAGTTCAAAAAACCAGAGTTGTGACAACATTGTCCAGCGGCGTCTAGGAGTCTCCCCTAGATTGAAAATCATCGTTAGAATCATCTTCACTATATTTAATACCCGCTCTTGCATTCGGGCCTCAGAAAACATTCACATCTTGTCTGATATCACTGTTATGAACTTTGTGACAACATTGTCCAGTGGGATCTAGGAGTATCCCCTAGTTGGAAAATCATCTCTAAAATAATCTTTACTATATTTTGAGTCCCGCTGTTTCACTGGGGCCTCCAAAAACATTCACATCTTGTCTGATATCTCAGTAATAAACTTTGTGACAACAGTGTCCTGTGGGGTCTAGGAGCCATCCCTGGATAGAAAATTATTCTTAGAATCACTCACACTTTGTCTGACATCTCTGATATGAACTTTGTTCTCAATTTTGGAAGTATAGTTCAAAACCAGAGTTGTGACAACATTGTCCAGTGGGTCTAGGAGTCTCCCCTAGTTTGAAAATCATCGTTACAATCATCTTCACTATATTTCGAGTCCCTCTCTTTCACTCGGGCCTCAAAAAACATTCACATCTTGTTTGACATCTCTGTTATGAACTTTGGTTCTCAACTCTGGAAGTAGAGTTCAAAATCAGAGTTGTGACAACATTGTCGAGTGGGGTCTAGGAGCCATTCCTGGATGGAAAATCATCCTTACAATCATCTCCACTATATTTTAATAACCGCTCTTGCATTCGGGCCTCAAAAAACATTCACATCTTGTCTGACATCACTGTTATGAACTTTGTGATAACATTATCCAGTGGGATCTAGGAGCATCCCCTAGTTGGAAAATCATCTCTAAAACTATCTTCACTATATTTCGAGTCCCGCTCTTTCACTCGGACCTCAAAAAACATTCACATCTTGTCTGACATCTCTGTTATGAACTTTGTTTCTGAACTTTGGAAGTAGAGTTCCAGACCACAGTTGTGAAAACATTGTTCAGCGGGTCTAGGAGTCTCCTCTGGTTGGAAAATCATCTTTAGAATTATCTGCACTATATTTCGATACTCGCTCTAGCATTCATGCCCAAAGCATCATTCACAGTTTGTCTGACATCTCTGCTATGAACTTTGGCTCTGAACTCTGGAAGTAGAGTTCAAAACCAGAGTTGTGACAACATTGTTCAGTGGGATCTAGGAGGCATCCCTGAATGGAAATTCATCCTTAGAATCTTCTGCACTATATTTTAATACCTGCTCTTGCATTCGGGCCTCAAGAAACATTTACATCTTGTGAGACATCTCTGTTATGAACTTTGTGGCAATATTGTCCAGTGGTGTCTAGGAGTGTCCCCTAGTTGGGAAATCATCCTTAAAATAATCTTCACTATATTTCGAGTCCCACTCTTACACTCGGGCGTCAAAAAACATTCACATCTTCACAACAATGTCAGTTTTCCTGACACTTTTCCACACAAGTTTAGTTTACGAAATGAGTGTTAGCGAAGTTGAGTTCTACCTGTTTCGGTGTTGCAAGTGTCACAGTTTCAGGATAGTGAGGTTTTGGTAACGGATTGTGATTGGTCAGGAAAACGGAGAAGGGATGAGCGGAATTCTGTCTTATGATTGGTTTAACGTAGTATGTTCCCGCCGCAGGGCTATGCTTGGCTCGGCGCTTCGGTCGGGGAATTTTCAGGTCCGTTGTAACATCCCAGGCGCCAAAAGTTGCTTGGAGAATGCAAATTGTTTGTCACTCGGTGTGTGTGTGTGCCAGAAGTGTTGTGGCAACGAAGTCACTACAACGTGTCTATTCATTTTCAGAGAAGAATCTACACACAAATTTTCAAGTCTCTAACTTCAGCAGTTTTCGAAGTTGCAAAAATCTTTGTACCCTTTTTTACCCCGTCAGGGGATGAATTTCCAAAAATCATTCCTCGAGGTGCACTTGTGTCACTAAGGGAAGCAAAAACTCTGCGCTCTATTTGATCCCTACCCCTTTTTGACAGATCCGCTTCATTAATTGTTTGTAAAAATTGTTTCCAAATCAACATGAGAAAGTGCTCATTTCCGAATAACATTTTTTCAACGATACAGTGACACCCAAATCAATGGGTTTTTTTGAAAGTTTTTTGTCTACAATCATCCTAATTCCGGGGAGAGAAGAAAGTATCTTGTCTTTTTTTTCTTCTCGGTGCTCTCTGTTTTGTGCATCGAATTGCTTTTCCTTCACCTTGTTTTGACTAAATAGTTTATCCATACATCTTCATGAAACTCATGGTTTGCTGAGCATTGAATAGTAATTGTTATTCAATCCTCAGCAATACTGTCAGTCGTTTCCAAGTTATTGGGGTGAAATTTTCAAAATTCGTGCTTCTTCTTGTGAAATAATGAAGGAAGACAAAAAAGTTATTCACAATAAGTGGCTTCAAATGTAATTTCTCATATTTTTTCCTTTTTGCTTTCTAATGGAATGTTGTTGTTGATGGATTTTCCATTTTCGAATTTTGGTTGGAAATGGTCTACAATGATATGAAATGTAAAGAAATTGTGTTTTTAGGGTAATGTCTGTAGGTATCCGACAACTTAGGTTTTTGGTGATTAATGTTTAAAAAAATCCACCTAAATAGTTTGAAATTTCTATATAACAGTTTGACATTTTAGCTCATTTTGCTACTATTCAGCTCTACTTTGGTGCGTGGTTTCAGCCCTATCGGTTGAGTAGTTCTTCAGTAGTTCTTGACATATTTTACCATTTGTGTAAAGATTTTTCATTAAAAGCTTTAATATTTTCCTTCTGACACCCAGTAGCATAGCGTTACCGTTGTACGATTGTCACTGCAGTAGTGAATCGGTACTGATGCAATGAGGTACTTACTACGAAAGGCATTACTAGAAAAAAAATACTAATGACTCCAACACGTGCATATTTCAGTACATTGCATAGGAAAAAAATATGTTTATAATATATTATATAAAAAATGAAATGGAATAAGTGGAGAATTCTAAGGGCGAATTTCTGAACAGAATAAGGTAACTTCGTTTATAATTATACAACACAATGCTGTTTTATATTGGTTATCTTCTTGCGTCTACATAAATAATATAGGAGACTTTGCCGCTCGCCACACCCCAAATCCTTCAACACTCCGCCCAGGGCATGGCAAAGGAGAGCTGTTTCATACTGATGTGGAAAGCGTTTTTGTCATAGATGTCCTTTTGACACTTTAGATGCGATTATTTTCATATGAAGAAGATGGTGATAGGAACACGCGATGATCTCAATTCCTTAAACGAAAATATCTTAATTACAACCAACACAGAAAAAGGTGCAGATTTGATTGCGATCATAACATGAGATAGTGAGAAGGAGACTGCCTAATTAGGCAGTCTACATGGTACCATGAAATCACAATGTTGTCCTTATTCACCTTTTTTCATTAACAATTTAGCATTTAGACGCTCATTTTTTATCACAGCTTCTTACTTTCTTATGTTATGATCGCAATCCTGGACAAACTTGCAATTCATGATACCATCTTGCGAATATATAGTAGCTGCACACAGGGAGACCTACTACATTCCGACAAATAAAATAGAAATTCTAGTAAATTGAACCTTGCGTGTCTCCACTAATACTTTTTTCAAATTGGATCAGATCGCCATTTTTCATTATCACATGCTTGTCAGCAAACAGTGTGCGGCTGCTATTTTTCGCTGGGGGTGACTCGGAAGGGAAGAGTATCGATGGAAAAGCTCGGCTAAAACCCAAAGTGTAGAATTACTGGGGGGTCTCGATTATATTATTGACATTTCTCATTTGCGTTTCTCTTGCCCATTGCTTTTCCTCTGTTATTGTGCGACGCACTTGAAAATATTTGCGATAGGCTTATGAAATGACAATGAAGGCGGGTGTGCGTCATGACTCAGTGGATTGTCTCATATGCATTCTGTCATGTCTTAGTAAATTTTGTTTTTTCACATTAATCAATTGTTCAATACATACCCCATAAAATAGACACATTCATTATTCTATTGGTGTGAATATACTCATGATCTTTCATGCCTAATGGAAAGTTAGATATGCTTATAACATTACAAAGTGCACGTGAGACATTTATGGGCTGCTTCGATGGAAGCGGTTGGATTATATCCACTGAGTTTCATCCCAGACTCAAGCTCCAACTTCAGGTCTATGAAAATGTAATTTTTTTCATTGTTAATCTCATACCGATATTATAAGTACAAATTCATCAATCTGGGATGATTTTACTGTAAAGGAAATGATTCTGTTTCCAGTCCTTTAGCCCCGCCCCTTGGAAGAAACCCCCCAGGCTGATATGAGATTAATTGTTGAGTTTATCATCTACACTGTGTTAAAGCCGACCTCATTTCCACTGATTTCCGTAATCCCATTATCCCCCAAATTTGATCACATTTAGGATATTCCTTTGTACGCTATGAAGTTGGTGAATGAGGAGCTCTATCAAGTTAGAGACGTGCCCAATTTTCTCCAGCATTAAAGAACCTAAACACAATCATTGAGCATTATAGAGACGTAAAAAAGGGGGTCAACTTTTTGCGCTTGCAAATTATTTTCAAAATGGTTCTCTCAACGGCGTCCTCATAAACTGTTGCATGAAGTAATACTGTACTTGAGGTTACCTGCATTTTCCAAAATGTAGTATATGAACATGTAATTTTTAAACATGACAATTTTGACAAGGAAATTTAACTGACTCATAAAATCAATGCTTGCCATTCATCCGCTATACTTTGCTGAAGGTCTGGTATACTATAACTTTGACCTCCAGCTATCGGAAAATGTTCAATAATTTTACTGCGATATATTCCAGCTAAATGATGACGCATCTCTGCGTGATTGTATATCATTGTAGCAGGATCGACGCCATTTATCAAGCTCACTGCGAAAGCAATAGCAAAAACACCACAATCTATATTATTTTCCTGTTGTTGCACATCAGGAAACAGTACTGGATGTCTTTTAAAATCATAGTGAGGGAATAATCGCCCAAGATAAGGGAGATAACAGTCTGCTGTTGGTGTTCCTTTGTCGGGCCATTTTGAATCGTAGATGAAGATTTGGTTTGTATCGTAGTAAGCGCACACCCAATGCGCTCGGTCACGGTTCAAAATTTGAATATCTTTGCGATATGGAGTGATTGGTTTGATTCTCATCAACGCGTCTCGCAGTGTCGGTGATCGATACTTATAGAGTCTACCGGTAGTTTCCATCATAATTGTACCGAAAACATCAATGTGAGTTGCATCCAATTCACCCCCGTCATGATTGAATATTAGTATTTGCCAGTCATTCTCAGATAGATCAGTGGGCAGAAAAGCGTCTGCTTCATCATCGGATTCATCCATCGGTTCATCATTTTGTTCAAAACAATTGTAGGATCTATCACCATCGTTGTAGTTATCACTTTCTTCGATCAGATTGTTCGACGTATGAAGTTCTTCAGACTTTTCTGCAACATCAACCACTTTGGATGACATTTCTTTACGAACCCGGGATGCCCCACCTTTACTTTGATTGGGAGGACGTTTTTCGTTCCTGAGACTCATCTTTCTCTTCCTTCTGCTATCGATTATTTCTGGTAGCATGTGTTCCTTGTAAAATTCATCTAATTTTGGTCGTATCTTATTCCAAACAGCTTCATTGAACTCAACAGCTAATTTCAATGTATCATCATTCGTTGCTATGACAAACTGACATATCTTCCTCTCCGTCACAGCAAGACTTCCCATTATTTCATAATAAAGAACATGATTCTCATTTATTTTCCGTATAGGAATTCCTTTCTCATCTGTTGCACAATCGATGACAATCTTCTTGAGACCATTTTTTTCGTATTTCATGGCATCTTCGATAGACATGTCACGAATATTGTATGGGCAGTGAATGACCAAAATTTCTCCATTTCGTAGCAAACCATCAGGTTTCGCACGCAGGTGGGAAGCAATAGGATCAATCGTTATACCACACGTCACCAATCCCGGAAATTTTGCTCGAACTTCGCCTTTGACTTTTTGCTCATAGCTTTTAACGGCGGTGCTTTGAAGACGGGGATGAAGAATATCTGCCACTGTAGAACCTGTAAACGTCGTTCTCATTTGAGATACACGGCCAAAATGATGACTCATGAGAATCTTTTTATCTTTCAGAGATTTTTGGCTCGGATTATCTCGAGTCATATTCTCGATTTCCACACGATCTTTTTGCCACTGGCCAAGCATCTGCCAGTGTGCATCCTCTGCCAACTTGTACTTATCTGGTACCATGTCTGCTTTCTCTACATTTCTTCCATAATCTCTCGACTTTTTCATTGAATCCGTTTGGCCTTCTGCTAGTTGAGAATATATTTTTTGCTTTCTGTACTTTCGATTGTAATATCGAATTGTAATTGTATTGTAATTTCGATTGTAATTATTATTTCTCTGCCTTCTTGCTTCCATTACTGTCAATTTCTGAGGTGCTTCCTTGCCTGACTTTTCGTGGAAAGTACTTCCCATAGCTTGATTGCTGAATTGGATGGAAGCCATAGCAATGTTAGCTACGTACCTTCCTCCAAACTGAAGATGACACCCTTGTGGTAATTGAATTTAGCCAAGACAGAATGAAAGCACTCGGCCAAATTAGATGTTTTTCCTTCCAATAAGTCGGTGGCATTAGTACTCCATGTTTCCATGATTGTCTTCAATGGTGCATACAACTCATATTCTTCAAGTAAAGGGACCAAATTATCTTCTTCTGTTGTTTCTTTCCCACCACAAAAGTATGCTGCACAATTGACATGATTTCCATAAACATGGTCAATGACATTGATAACATCTTTCTTCAATTGTGTAATTTTCTCGATTCGCTCAATCGATTGGTTAGCCCAATGACGGGAAGCACTTGTGACATCTTTGCAAATCCTCTGAATACTTTGTAGCATCAATTTTTTCAATTCTTTCGCATCGTTTGAACGGCCCGTTTTGAAACTTTGTACTGTTTTCCTTATATCTTTTTCCTTATATCTGGATCCGACCTACCTCTTTGTAAGTGAAGCCGACATTCAATTTTCTCAACGGTGCAGATTCCTTCGTAAGGATCAGCTTCTAACACCTTTGGATACACGCTGCTATCACCGTCCGCCACCATCTGCGAGTAGATGAGTCTATGTTGTTCCTGGCTGTTCCTAAAACCTTCCACTATAATATCACTTTCCATGCTGAGAACGCTTGGTTCTTGTGGCCAATTTTTCCAGCATTTATGCTCGCGTGGCTGAAGAGTACCATTGTCGATGCGTTGACAGATATAACAATAACGATTTCGATAGCCTTGGAAAAGAACTTTGCCAGTCCATAATGAGATGATAACAGCCATTCCAGATTCTGCACGACTCTTCCCTCCGTAAGATGGAGTGTGCCACGAGCCATCGTTCGCTACAGGACAACATGGGATTCCGTTGATGAACGATCTTCGTTCGTCAGCTATTCGTCGTACTTCAATGCCATTGCGTATTATTTCTTCCTCGGAGATGTCAATATATCGCTGATCAACCTCAACGCTCAATTTTTGATATTTCCTCCAATCCGGGCAGGGAATG
>NW_021681009.1:40026-40222 GCF_001412515.2 Diachasma alloeum
CTTCAATGCCATTGCGTATTATTTCTTCCTCGGAGATGTCAATATATCGCTGATCAACCTCAACGCTCAATTTTTGATATTTCCTCCAATCAGGGCAGGGAATGACAATTCAGATTTGATGTCCATTCCTGTAACCCCGCATGCCCATTACCTATCGCATGAGTTCCAAGTACGCTACAGGAATTAACATCTAGTT
>NW_021681010.1:0-26626 GCF_001412515.2 Diachasma alloeum
CTCCACTCTCCTCCACATGAAAAATTCACCTCCTCTCTCTCGGGAACTGAGTATAGCCACCCCTTTTCAGTTTGCTTCCAATATGACGCAGAGGTAGAACTCAGTTTAATACTACAATTAGCAAAAGGTGAAAGTTGTCTACCAGTCATAAACATTGCAGCCTCACAAATTGGTTCAGAAGTAGCATCATAGAATGGGTACTTCAGTTGACAAATATACTGATGATTATCTGTGGTCAAGCATTCGGCAATGTCTTTAGAGTGTGCCAAGGTATAATGATATTGGCTAAGCAGCAAGTAGTTGCCCCGAGNGTTGCATATGATGTATAAGCCTCACATCCTGTCTTGACTTGAAGAATTCCTGTGCCTGAGATATTAATTGCATCTCTCCACTCTCCTCCACATGAAAAATTCACCTCCTCTCTCTCGGGAACTGAGTATAGCCACCCCTTTTCAGTTTGCTTCCAATATGACGCAGAGGTAGAACTCAGTTTAATACTACAATTAGCAAAAGGTGAAAGTTGTCTACCAGTCATAAACATTGCAGCCTCACAAATTGGTTCAGAAGTAGCATCATAGAATGGGTACTTCAGTTGACAAATATACTGATGATTATCTGTGGTCAAGCATTCGGCAATGTCTTTAGAGTGTGCCAAGGTATAATGATATTGGCTAAGCAGCAAGTAGTTGCCCCGAGGTTGAATGTACGCTGACCCTTGGCGGTTGCCGAACACTTGAGCCGTAGGATATGGATACATTTTGTACAATTCCTATGTCTTTGAGTTTAACAGTAGGATTTTCAATATTACATCTAATTTCCCATCATCAAATCCAATCTTTACCTTCAATTTTTCTAGTAAATCATCAGAACGTGGTTGTTCAATCGAGAGAGGGAGAATCAATGACTGATCCTGTCTCATTGCAATGAAATTATTGACAGCACTTTCCAGTTTTGTATAAGTGAATAATTCAAAATGAATGATTTCTGCATTTGCAGAATGTATGGGATGAATTATCGTTTCCAGAGAATACATGTACATATCCAGCTCGATTTCCAAACGTTTCGCCCAATATGGGATGCTATTGAGCATTCGATGATGAAGCAATGATGGGAATTTGCCCTCTTTTTGTGGCTTTTTAATTAATTTGACGACCTTCAAAATATCTTCAACACAGGTTTCATTTTTATTTCTCAATTGATCGAGCTGATCATGTAGGTGATGTAATCCTATTTGAGCCATATGCCTGTGACAATCATTGATCGTTCGATTCAATATTTCCTCATAGTTGAGTTGGATTTTATTCTATGATCTGAAAAGAGTTTCTGAGATAATTCCAACATATCCAGAAGGTAGACATTTAGTTTCCTCAGACACTGATTGATTCATGAAAAACAGTAATTGGTTCATGTATTTTTCTTCTTTCTGAACCCACTGCAACCGATTTTCACCACAAAGTACTGTCACGCATGTAATAGCCTCTGCATAATATTTACATGTATAATTCATATATTCTAGTTCTTCTCGTGTGACGACTGGCCTTTGAGGAATTATTGTCTTCTAGTCAATGTGTGTTGCTAGCTTCCACTCAGCTGTCCATTCATAATGCAACCCATTGGACTTTGGAAAACCGTATTTACAAAATTCATAGAGTGACAGAATGACGCTATGAGTAGTTGAAGCGCTAAAACTTTGGCCATTATATTGTCTTGTCCAAAGAATCCACTTGGCTGGCAAAATTACAATTAGCCTGATGGTTCATATCGGAATTCCCCCACCAAGATTTTCCTCATCGATCTAACCATTAGAAGTATTTTTGAACTCCAAACTTTTGAAAGATCGCCCATTGCCAGTTTCCTCTCACAAGGTGACATTGAAATATTTTGACTATTATTGACGCCTCCTCACAAACACCGTCACGAATCGATTAATTTTCATAAACTCGGCCCCAAAACGCGGTCCGAAAATTCGGCCCCAAAACTCGGCCCCAAATACACGGCCTCAAAAACTCGACCCCAAAAACTCGGCTCCAAAAACTCGGCCCCAAAAACTCGTCCGCAAAAACTCAACCCCAACGGACGACTCTGAAACTGTTCTCCCGGTAAATCATTTTCAGCTCGTCCACAAAATCCACAAAATCTTGGCTCCAAACAGTCGTCTCCAAGAGTGTGACCTCAACCCCCACTCGTCGAAGAAAAAACTCAGCCCCAAATATCGATGTCGACTGGCCAAGCACTTAGACATAATGAACAGAGAATTTCAGATAGGAAATCGATCGGCGATAATTGCATGATGACAGAAATATTTGATCAGATCTACACTGGTGAATCAATAGATAATGTTGATGAGATTAAATGATAAATATTTTGTATAAAAGAGCCTCTAATTCTGGCGATTTCGGTCAGTTCTGTGATCTTGATTAAGAGGCCATGAAATCCGTTCTATGTAAGTTGGATTTTTCAATTGATAAATTGTATTTGATTATCTTTGTTTTTCCTTTTTTTTTATGTCGAGAGAGAAAGCGTATAGTTTTCAGAACAAATGTAGAGTAATTGTGGAGATTGGTATTGGCATTTATTCAATAATGGTGATGCTAAAAATTTGATGATTCTTAATGGGCTTGAGATCCAACTATCGCGACTATGAAGATTTTTAATGCGTAATGTTAAAAAAGATTGAATTTTGCTAATCCCTGACGAATCTACTTAAGAGTGAATTGAAAATTAGTTGAGAGTTAATGTGTTCCAGTGTTTGAGAGGCAATTAAGAGTTGGAGTCACGAGGCCTGAAGTGCATTCTATGATAGCCGCTCCCTTTATTATCAACTTTTTGGAAAATTGACAATTGGATTTTTCATTCCCAGTGACATCTCCATTTTCAATAAATTTTTTTCGGAATTGAAAATTTAATTTTTGATTTTCGATTCTTCTTTTTCTAATCCTAATGGCTTTATCCTCTCACTCTTGTAGAGGCAAGTGCCAAATTGATTTTCAGTTTTCAAATATTACTCAATTGACTTTCAACTTTTTTGAGAGTTGAGAATCCGATTTTTTTTTGAATATAAGATTTTTGATTCTGAACTGTTTCTCAATGTACTCTCGACTTTCTTTAGAGTTGAGAGTTGATTTCCAATTGTCTCTCAATCTACTCTCAGCTTTTTTGCGAGTTGAGAGTTGGATTCTTTATTTTTGATCCTGAAATGTCTCTCACTCGTATCTCACCTTTTTTGAGAGTTGAGAGTTGGATGTTTGATTCTTGAGTCTCAAATGTCTCTCTATCTGCTCTCAACTTTTTTGAGAGTGGAGAGTAGGATTGTTGATTCTCAATTGTCTTTTAATTGACTCTCGACTTTCTTTAGAGTTGAGAGTTGGATTATTGACTCTCANCTCACCTTTTTTGAGAGTTGAGAGTTGGATGTTTGATTCTTGAGTCTCAAATGTCTCTCTATCTGCTCTCAACTTTTTTGAGAGTGGAGAGTAGGATTGTTGATTCTCAATTGTCTTTTAATTGACTCTCGACTTTCTTTAGAGTTGAGAGTTGGATTATTGACTCTCAATTGTCTGTCAATCTAGTCTCAAGTCTTTTGAGAGTTAAGCATTGGATTCTTGATTCTAAATTTTCTCTCAATCTACTCCCGACTCTTTTGAGAGTTGAGAATTGGATTATCGATTCTCAATTGTCTCTCAATCTACTCTCAACTTTTTAAAGAGTTGAAAGTTGGATTATTGATTCTCAATTGTTTCTCAATCTACTGTCAACTGTTTTGAGAGTTGAGAATTGGATTTTTCAATCTCAATGGTTTCACAATCTACTCTCGACTTTTTTGAAAGTTGAGAATCCGATTTTTTTTTTTGAAAGTAGGGTTTTTTATTCTCAACTGTCTCTTCATTTACTCTTAATTTATTTGCGAGTTGAGAATATGTTTTTTTTTTTAAATAGGATTTTTGATACTCAACTGTCTTTGAATTGACTTTCGAATTTCTTTAGAGTTGAGAGTTTCATTCTTTATTTTTGATTTTGCAATGTATCTTACGCAAATCTCAACTTTTTTTCAGAGTTGGGAGTTGGATTATTGATTCTCAACTATCCCTCAATCTACTCTCAACTTTCTTGAGAATTGAGAATTGAATTTTTGATTATTGATTCTCAAATGTGTCTCAATCTACTTTTGAACTTTTTTGGCAATTAAGAGTTGGATTATTGACTCTCAATTGTCTCTCAATCTACTCTCAACTTTTTCAAGAGTTGAGAGTTGAATTACTGATGCTCAATTGTTTCTCAATCTACTGTCAACTGTTTTGAGAGTTGAGAATTGAATTTTCTCAATTCTATTGTCTCAATTGAGTTTCAATTGAGACAATTGAGAATCAGTAATCCAACTCTCAACAGTGAAAAAAAGTTGAGAGTCGAGTGAGAGACAATTCAGAATCAATAATCCGATAATCAACTCTGAAAAAAGTTGAGAGTCGATTGAGAGACATTTGAGAAATGAAAATCCTATTTTCAAAAATGAAAAAAATCAAAGTCCCAAAATCAGTTGAGAGTAGACTGAGAGACGTTTCAGAACCAAAAATCGTCTGGAATAAAAAATCGAATTCTCAACTCTCAAAAAAGGTGAGAGTAGATTGAAAGACAATTGAGAATCGATTATCCAACTCTTAATTCTCAAAAAAAGTTGAGTCAAGAAAAATAGTAAAAAATAGAGAATCCAACTCTCAATTCTCAAAAAAGTTGAGAGTAGACCCCTCAAGTCCGGCGTCCATACCACATATGAATGTAACAGGGGACTTTATTTCCAAATATTAAATTGAATTGACAGTTTCTTGGTATTGTAAGCAAAGGATTTATCTAGTGAACCGCGAGAATACCTAAAATGGAGGATCAAGGTAGACAATTAAATGGGACACCAAAAATTACTGATCATCCAAATACTACTAATATATATTTCCGCGAATTCCATACAAATTATTTACAATGAGAAATTATTTTTATTTCGATCTAAAGAATGGGGTAAGGCCAAGCGACGTTTGTACAGGTGACAGGGAATGACTTTAAAGTATGAACAAAAGGGGGCTTGTGTTTAGGGATTGGTACTAATTAATTTACAATATCTTCTCTAAATGACTGTGAGGGACAATAGAAAGGGCGCACGGAGAGAAATGTACGAGACACATTACCGTGCTCGCAGAGTAAAGTGGGTTCAGATGGTCTTTCCAGGCAAAATGTACCGCAGAGTAGGAAAAAGTACTGTTGCACGAGTCAGTTTTCGGATAAATGCGAGGAAAAATTCTTGTGCATCACGGTAAAATTGAAGCGACATTGAATTTTTATGAGAAATACATGAAAAATTATGATACTGGTTGGCAAATTTTTCGGGTGCTCTACCACAATCCTAGGACCCGATCGTGCATTCGTAAGATTTCGGCACTCTCCGTCCTCCCTCCGCANCTGGTTGGCAAATTTTTCGGGTGCTCTACCACAATCCTAGGACCCGATCGCGCATTCGTAAGATTTCGGCACTCTCCGTCCTCCCTCCGCAACCACAAACGTCAACTCAACGTGACCAGATGATTTATTCCGTCGCCTCCTCAGCCTCCTCTCTCATATATCTCCTTACTGAAACCCCAGATTAATGGTTTTCCTAATATCAATTCAGTAAAATATTAATTAGTGTTGTGATAAAACGGTTAAGAAATAAAATGACTGCCCTTTATTTTCTCTTCATGAGGTGTATAACGCTGTAGAGATACATTGGACTGTCAAACGTTCCATATACGTTTGCCGCGCATTCCGCTTTTAATATGGGAGAGGGGATAAGGAGGAGAGGTTAAAATAAAATTGATAGGATGATATGCTGAATGACAATGTTTACTCATTTTTAACTATTGAATGTAATTTATCATGTAATAGAAAACAGTCAGGGATCAAGCTTTTATTGTGCGGTACCGGAGTTTTTACTATGCAGCACCGAATTTTTTCTGGTGCTAGACGATTGAACCCACTTTACGAGACGGCACGGTAATTTTTGCCTGAATTTCTCCTGAAAAATTTTGGAATTTTTTTCTCCGTGCGGGCTCACCGTTGGGAGGAAATGATATAGGAAATAAGTCTGAGAAGCAGGGAAAAAGCAACTGATACTTATGGCCACTGCCAATTACTATAACTGACGACTCTACGTCCAATCAAGACTCTAAGAAAATTCTGTCCACTCCAGGGGATGTCACAAGCCGTCCTTCTGCCTCCTTAATTCCGGGATACGTACTCTAATTCTCACTTCTCCTGGGTCTATCACTCCTTGTCCTTTTATTATTATGATCTCTCACTATGAATCGTCTCGTGGTTCTCTCCTCTTCGGCTTTCTTCGGGCTGTCTCGTCCGTCAGCTTCTAGGGTGTGCGATGAGCGTGGGAGGGTGTATCACAGGTGGTATCACGATGAGCGTCCTCATGATGATAGTGGGAATGGGTTCAATCTCTTATCAATCTTCAATGGTCAATTTTCCAAGGTCCGGGCTCTTGTTTAGCTGGAGTACTGATCGGTGCTGCTCAGTTTCATTGTCGGGCGATTCTTCCTCTGCTTCGGTCTGACGGTGAGGAGAATTAAAGGGATTAACTGGGGAAAGACGGTGACCAACGGTGGCGGAAAATCTTTAGGGGGAAATATTGTGTGGAGGGGGGGCTCATTTCGCCTCGTCACACGACCTACGCGTGAATGCACGCCTCTTTTTAAAGTTGAATTTTTTTTCGAAAATATAAAACTCCATATTTGTGCAAACTCTGTTGTGAAGACTAAGCATTTGACTTTGCGTTTCCTGTTTTATATAATGTTTCGTCTATTGGAAACTAGTGAATCAGATAGTAATCGCATTGCTCTTCAGTGCACGAAGAGATTTTAGTATAAAAAGGGCACCGTCCTTCAGGGATTAAGCGGTAACAATACCCCTTACATGTGTTAAATTTTAGGCTCATCCTCGTGTCCATTGTTATTAATTCTGGGAAATTAATAAGCGGGGGTTCGAGCCCATCCGACAGAAGGCATGTGATCGTTCCTTTTTGCGTTATTAGTCCTTTTCTTTTTTTTTTTTTCTACCAATTCCATTGGTAGTAAGTTTCCGAATGGATCCGTAGCAATTTCCTGCCCTTGTGACAGGTATACAACCGTAACCACCTGCTACAGGATATCTACAGGAAGATATTCAACCTTTTAATGAAATAGATTTGTACAAAAGGTTAAATATCTCCGAAACTGCTCGGTCGATTGCGCCTATCCAAAATACGAATCTTCAATATTGTAAGAGCTATAATCACACCAAATTTCAACTTACTATTTTCTTTTTTTCTCAAAATATATTGCGTACAAGAATGAAAAAATTAAAAAAACGAAAAAACGGGAATATCTCTGATTTTTTGTATGGACAGGTATACATAGTTTGATTGATCTGGATGGGGGCCACCGAGACAAGTATTTTGAAAAAAAAAATTGAAATCCGTCCAGTAGTTCATGAGAAATTTGAAGAAATATATTTACACAAAAGGTTGAATAACTCCTGAACCGCTCGGCCATTTGCCTTCATCCAAAATACTAACCTTTTATGTTATAAAATCTTGAAGCATACAAAATTTCAACTCGTTATCGTGTAAACAAGATTTTTCATTAAAAAACGGAAAAACGGTAACATCTTCAAATTTTGTCTAAACGAGTATATATATTTCGATTGATCTAGATCGAGGCCATCGAAACAAGTAATTTGAAAAAAGAAATATTGAAATCGGTGGAGCAGATTTTGAGATATTGAGGAAAAACTAAATTTAAAGAAGTTGTTATATCTCAGGAACTACTTGGACCGATCGGGCTGAAACTGCGTAACAAAGTGAAGCTTAATCATAGCTACCACGAGCCAAAATTTCAGATTTTTATCGACAAATTTCACCGTATTTCTGTTGAATTTTCTAAAAATTAATCATCAAAATGTCGAATTTTCCAGCACATACATACAGACATGACCTAAAAACATCGTATTTTCATGTTTCATAACATTCTAAACCATTTGCCATCAAAATTAAAAAATCGACAAATCGATCAAATACAAGGCTTCCATTCGGAAGCAAAAAACTTCAATCACTACATTACTATATTGTGCAGTCCCTGAAGTTTTTCTCTGACTGTTATTTTCAATTGCATTTTAGCCAATCAGAACGCAGTATTTGAGGCTGTCAAACTGTTTTATTTCGGAAATTTCTAAAAAATTTCCGACCGAAATTCACTAGTAGGGGAGGGTGTGCCTGTACCGCTCAGCGGGTAACACCGCTCACCCGATTTTCGCCACAACCATCAACTTGAAAATTTCTTTCTATTCCTGATCATGAAGAATTGGATGATAGGATGTGATTGTCGGAAAAATTTCACTTTATTTACCACTTTAAATATGAAAAAACACGTAACGAAGTTTTGAGGTCTTTACACGGAGAGGAAAGTCAGAGAATTTTTGTGTGGAAATTCCGGGAAAAATTCTAGTGCTGCACTAGAATTGAGGCGCAATGTGCCAGCACATGAAAATTTCCTTATCGGCAAACGAAAAATTACTCGATAGACAAAAAAATTTTTCCCGGCCACAATTTTTGTTTTTTTTCCCTTAATTATTCATTAATAACATGAACGTTATTTAAATTAATGTACTACAGTATCAATAAAAATGAGCCTTAAGCCAAAGAATTATTTTTATAAATTTTTTTTATTGCATTTGTTCCACGATTACAGGGAATTACATTATCTTAAAACGTCATCACTGAATAATGTCAGTAATTTTCAACAATTTCTACGTCCGGATTTTTCACACTTTTTTCCCACAAATTTGATATGGTTAATCACACTTTCAGAGAAAAATAAGCCCAATAATTTTTAATTATCACATAATTCTGCAGAATACGTGCTAACGTTACCCGACGTTGAAGACGTCATTTGTAAGTCTCCACTCGGGACTCCCGAGTGCAGCTGTTCGACTCACTTCGGCAAGCCGAACGTTGCCGATGTCGCGCGGACACGTACGAGGATAGAAAGAATGGCAAAAATTCTAGTGCTAGCACTAGAAGAATTCTCCAACTGCACAATAAAATTTCTAATGTTACCAGGAATTAATAAAGTTTTTCCCACAATTTTCTACGGAATTCTCCACAACATCGACACACCGGGAAATTTTCTACTCCCAGCTCTAGAATTTTTCTCATGCTTCTTTGCAAAAATTGATTAACTTACAGCAAAATTTCCGTGCTGATCTAGAATTTTTATTCTTATTTCGATTAAAATATGGGAGTTCGGCAGTTTGGGCCTCGTTTCTGGTGCTGAGCACTAGAATTTTTCCCCGACTTTTCTCTCCGTGTAGAGGGCAAAATTTGTGGACTTGTAATTAAGGTTTTTGATAGTTTCAAATTCTCATATTAAACTGTGGTTATTCAATTCGTGGTACTTTCACGCGTAATTTGAGACCAATTCGAACTCAAAACTCCACTCATGCCAATAATTATCAACAATTTTGTTGACGCCGAGCGGAGCCGGTAATACCGCTCATAGGATC
The DNA here is from genome assembly GCF_001412515.2 of Diachasma alloeum. Lineage (NCBI taxonomy): Eukaryota > Metazoa > Arthropoda > Insecta > Hymenoptera > Braconidae > Diachasma > Diachasma alloeum. Next base: position 9,568 of record NW_021681010.1, read on the forward strand.
GGCCGCGTAGATGCTCAACAGCACTCGAGTACAGGTTAGGTTGCGGCGCGAGCGATATACGCAAAACCCTATGAGCGGTATTGGGATCGTGCCAAGAGGTATTACCCGACGGCGGGTAGTACCGCTCGATAGGCTCTCTTTTTTATTTTCAATCAATTTTATGGATTCTAAGGAGAATTAGGTGTCTACACTTCAAGAATAACGAGTTCAATAGTTAAAGAAGACTCACAAATACGTTTTTTATATTCAAGTTGAAATATAAAATATAAAACTGACATTTTCCCTTAGGTGGGCGGTACAGGCACACCCTCCCTTAGCTGTTCAAATGTTTCTCATCTTTCAACGCATTTCACGTTTAATATTCTGTGTGACAGATCAACAAAAAAGTGGGTTGTAAATGTATGGCTGTGTAAATGTATCCGGATGCTGTTCATTGCACTCTGCTTGACCGAAATCCAAGTGGAAAAATAATCAGTCAAAAACCACTCGTGCTTCAAAATTAATCGGATATTTTTGAAGTACTAGTGGTATTACTACAGAATATTACGCACGTCATGGGAAAAATAAACACTTGACGCATGCCAAAAAAATCTTTAAAAATTTCCAGAGAGTACTTTCAATGAGTATGAAAACAGATTTTTTCAGATTTTTTTGAATTCGTCAAGAAAATAGATGGCTGGATTTTCATGCGCAACATTTTTAGCAATCTCATTCAATTTTTCTCGTGATTCTAGTGCTGGTAGCTGTGATTGCACTGTTCAGTGCAGTGGCAGCAAAAGAAGATCCAACCCTTGATTGCATGAAACAGTGTCCAGCGATAAACCCCAACAATGATGTTTATTTCGTGCCCCACCGAAATTGCTCTCAGTTCTGTTCCTGCAACTATGGAACAGCCTACATAATACCCTGCCCAAAGGGTCTCTATTTTTCGGAGAAGCATAACACCTGCACCTGGCCCCGCGACGCCAACTGCAAAACTGCCCGGCAGATTGACGAACCCATTGCATTCCTGCGTGATCAGAGTCCATTCGATTATAGATCATACAGCCCGTGCATTGGAAGCTGCCCCGCTAGCGATCCACCTCATCTAACAGTGATCCTGGAGCATCAAGAGTGCGGTAAATACTGTAAATGTGTCAAGGGAGTTCCCCAGGAGCATAAGTGCCCGTTGGATTTACACTACAGCCCAGTGTTGGGAGTCTGTACTTATCCAGGTGAAGCCAAGTGCCCAAGATGGACTACACCCAAGCCCACACCACCTGCATGTTGGTGCCCTGGTACTGATACGTCTACACCAACTGTGACTGTAACACATACTGCAACTGCATCAAGTACTGCAACTGTAACTGTCACACATACTCCAACTAAAACAACAATCCCAACTGTCACCGTCACACATACTGAAACTGCACCAACAACTCCATCTCTAAGTGTCACACATACTCCAACTAAAACAACAATCCCAACTGTCACCGTCACACATACTGAAACTGCACCAACAACTCCATCTGTAACTGTCACACATACTCCAACTACAACTACAATTCCAACTACGACTGTCACACAAACTCCAACTAGTACAATAACTCCAACTACGACTGTAACAGTGACTCCAACACCAACTAATACACTTCCTCCCCCTGGGCCGACACCTCACCCTGATGCGAAAGGATGTATTGGTACCTGTCAGTACGTTAATCCTGTGGACGTAGAGCAGCTCCCCCACATTCACTGCAGTAAATTCTGCAAGTGTAACTTTATGGAACCCGTGGTGTTCAATTGTGAAAAAGGCCTTCACTACAATCCTATAAAACGAGTCTGCGATTACCCTGGGAGGGCTGAGTGCACAGGAATTAAGGACTAATCTCCTCCATGAAGAAAATTGATATTCGAAATTCATGTACGAGGTTGATGATCAGAAATTGCTGATATCTTTTTAAATATCTTTTCATTTTTCTGACGTAGTCAGAAACACAAAGTTTCCATTTGTTCTGACATTTCGGTATTATGAATATACGTAATTAGTTTTATGAGACACTGCATCATGGTTATTTGTGCACGATGACGGATGTTTTGTTGGTTACGATTAAAATCAATATTAATTCCAAGCGATGTATGAGTTTTTCTTTCAACGATCTGTAATTGTGCGAAAATTTAGCATTTTATTATGAAAAAATTCCTTTTTCCTGTGACGTTTGTTAAGATCACATGGAGAGGAAAACTTATTGAAAATTGTCCCCGAATTTCAGGAATCTTGTGGCCCGTTGGCTTTTAAGAGAGGTTTTTTTTTAACCAAAATTCGATTCGAAAATGGAATAGCTCTAGTAGAGATGAAAAAATGTCGAGTGGAAATTACAATATTTCCGTGCAATTTTTACATGAAATATGAACGTTTTTGATAGCCTAATCGTGTTTACGAAAATTTTTACGAATTTTTGAAGCACCAATTCCAAGGTGCAGGGACAAATTTCTGCAGATTTTTCTCTCGGTGCATGTCAATTGCTTAATTGAACATCGGAATTGATTGAATGAATGTTTGATTTGTATAAAGAATTTGATGCTGTGCCGGTTTTAATTTAGAAGCGGAATGGTGAAAGGTAACATGCAATTCGACTCAATTTTACGTCTACCTTCGGGTAATGCATCTTTTTTCGGGAAGAATACTGTTCAAAAATTTTGGTCGCAATGTGCTACACTCCTTGGAGATTTTCATTACATTATAATTCCACTGAAATTTAAATGAATTTCATCATTTAACGGCAAATTTCTGTTCAATTACTCTTTGAAAATTGATGGAAATGAGAAAAATTCTTTATAAATTATTATTGACTGGAAGATTACTATGGAATTGTAGAAGGCCAAAGAATCCAAAATAGACCGAAAATTGGTCTAGGTTAAGATAAATCAATTTCTCTCCACAACACAATATTTTTAAATTGTGAAAGCAATCCCTCTTCGCTTTTAACCCAGGAGTCACATCGAGGACATGGCGGTGCATCGGCTCCCAACGTGAAGAACCTGAACAGCATCACCAACCCTTCGAGACCATAACTATACTTTTCTGATAAACAATTCCTCTGCTGTCCTTTTAACAGCAAAAAATACAAAGACATTTATATTAATTGTATCCAAATAGTTGTGAAATCTATATAGATATACACTCACACACTATTACATTTGTAAATGTTATAAGCCATCAATTAAAGTCCATATTTAAGATTATAGAATTATCCCGTTCTCAATCTATGGATTTATCGTCTGAAAGACGTTGAATAATTCCCAGTCCTGAAACTAAGCTAGATAAGAACTACACACAGAAAAATTGAAATGTAAATTATATTTAAGAAGTGATCTTTTATACTTCCTGAACCGTATTTCATGCTTGAAGTTGAAGCGTACATTACCCTCAAAATCGTTGTAAATTACGATTACATAAACGTAATTTATGATTTCGCAATCGTGAATTACATGCAAAATTGCCGTGAATTACCATGATTTTTCTGGTATTTTACATTTACTCATCCGTAATTATATACATCCATAATAGGTTTGAATAAAGAAGCGACAGTAGTGGTCACACAATTAGCATGGAGCTCCGGCGGTCATCCAAGTCCTGCAGTGTTTTAGTCTGGATAGTACTTTGTGACGGAATTTTTGAGAATTCCGCCACCTGTACGAGAGTTCACCGTAAGATCGGAAAACTGCGAACTTTCGACCAAGTAAATTGTAAGGAGAGAGAGTAACGAGGGTGAGTAAATAAATTTTAAGAGAGAGAGAATCGCGTCATATTCCCTCCCCTGAAGGTTAGCACCCCTGTCGAAGGGAGATGCAACATTCCTAATCTTTAGCTCGAGCCTTGGATATCGATCATCAGAACATCCGGACATCACCATCCGCGGGAGAATAACATTCGATTCTTTAAAACCAGTAAACTCACGTGTCGATCCACGATAAAAATGAGTAAAAATAAAATATTCAGTTGAATTAAAAACGAATAGTTAAATTCTAGATGTTTCGAGGTAATTTCCAGTTTAGTTTTGGATTGAGGGATTACGGTTAGAGTCATTACGGTTTAGGTAAATTTACAGTCAAATGTATTTACCGGTTTAATAGATATTTTGTTAGTTTCGCGAATTCTGAGTGGAACGAGTCTCCACCGTGGATCGTGGCCGATAGACTGAGCCTCCCGGTGAGATATCGTATTTCCGTTGAGTGTTAGTTGCTGATCATCGAGTTTGAGCTGAAATGCTCACGCTCCCTAGCTTACGCGTTTCATGCGGTTATTGGGCTCACTGATACGGTTGGAAGGCCCTGTGGATGAATTTAGGCCTCTCGCCTGCATGGATTGCCATGGCCCATTTTAGATTTACGGTTTTGTTAGAGGTAATTCCCCAATAACTCCCGGGAGAGTGACAGCTACGAAATATGCACTCACTCAGTGAAAAGTGCATTCGCGTTGATAAAAGGCGAACAACCGCCTATATTTTCCCCTCAATCCGAGTTTCGTTCGTTTCGTTTAGTAAATTCCGGTTAAGATTCAGTTTCAAACAATCTTCAGTCAAAGAAGATAAAGTGCCAGCCACATAAAATTATAAATTATCTTAAGACTCCATATTTGGAGTTTAAATTTGAATTAACGTCCCCGCGCGCGAGTTCCCACCGACTGCAGAAGTAACTCTCCGGTGACTGGTTATACGGCGCCTCAGTCGCCCGTCGTCACACGAGAACCTCGGTCGAACGCTGGAGTCAGTCCGACCTTCGAGTCGCAGTTCCGCCCTCGTCCAAGTCGCCGCGCTTTTGGAGCAGCTAAGGGAAAGACGCCGAGAGCACTCCCCGTGGAACCTGGATTGGAGGAAAAATGGTGAGAATACCCTCTGACNGGTTATACGGCGCCTCAGTCGCCCGTCGTCACACGAGAACCTCGGTCGAACGCTGGAGTCAGTCCGACCTTCGAGTCGCAGTTCCGCCATCGTCCAAGTCGCCGCGCTTTTGGAGCAGCTAAGGGAAAGACGCCGAGAGCACTCCCCGTGGAACCTGGATTGGAGGAAAAATGGTGAGAATACCCTCTGACCCCCAAGTGCACACTCCCAGAAGGGCAGTAGTGCACATTTTCCCCGAAAATCCATAGGAGGACCATGGGAGGCGAATGCACATGCTACGGCATCACCGAATGACGGCATCGTGCCCTCTCCGAAAACCCCGTATTTGTCGAACGATAAGTGCACCCATGGAGTGCATAATCGGTTCGCAAATACTCTCTCTATTCCTGAGAAGTGATTGTGTAGTGATAAGTGGAGAAAATCATAAATAAACTAGGGTTATGCGTGCACGCATGCTCTCCACGTGGTGTGGATGTAGCTGTGATGCTGTTTTGCATGCTTTTCATTGCTCGGACGGATTGACGCCTCATTTGGGAGCGCTTTTCGTTTCGTAGCATTTTTCCCTGATCTTTTATTTCCATAATACTGATCTCTCGTCGAATAGAAGCTCGTGGGCTCCCTATAATTGAAGCGACGCCACGAGGCTCCTGGTCGAGAGAGGATTCGAGAATGTGAACTGAGGGCACCTTGCGAGTGCCTATTCCATTCCTCGAGTTTTCTCCTTCAGTGAATATTCGTCTTCCCGTTAATTCCTCGTCGCTAGCGGTTCTCGTATATGTATGGATCCCCGTGCACGCCATTTCCGGTTGTGCCGAGAGATCATACGTATTTAGATTTTTCTCCCCCGTTCTCGCAGATATTTCTCTCTCCCAGGGTCCATTCGTTTACTCTCTCGGGAATAAATCGTAGTAAATGAATTTAGAATTTCTATTTATTTTGGATCGATTTTGAGAAATGAAATAAATCACGAGACAATTTAACATAATCCACGTGTCTCAGATTTAATTAATTTTCCGATCTGGTTTTGAGTAATTTTGGAATATTTCTTTGGGTTGCACGACACCTTTTCCTAAGACCGAGCGACCGATCCTACCCCACTCTCCGAATTCCTCCGAGCTAGTCGAAATAATTCCGCAACCTCTCCCTTCGATTTTCCCTAGTTATCTTTAAGTCTAGCTTTCTTCTCGTTTGGTTCCCTTTGGCTGCGGTTTGTTGATACCGCCGAAACAAAAATCAACTGGCACCCGACACCAGTTCCTCAAAAGAGTAGCTGGCTTCTCGTTCTCCGGTTATGGCGTTTCTACCGTTTCTACGGTTTTCGAGAACTTCAGGGAACATCGAAGTGGAAGAGGCCGAAGGTGACACACTACGGCTACCGTTCAGTCTGGAATTTTCTGTGGGTTCAAGGTTTCGGATCCATTCCGTTCATATTAGTCTACGTTGAGAAAAATCACCGTCACAATTGGCGCCCGACATGGGGCCCCACTAACCAACGTGAACCTCAAAACTTAAAATATAAATCGTAGACTTATCCATTACTCGATGCGAAACTCAAAACAGCCGGAGTGTTGTCACCTTCGGCCTCTGCTCCTCGATGTCCCCCACGAAAATCCTCGAAAACCGAATAAACGAAATAAACGGGAAAACGAGAAAAATGGTGTCGGGCGCCAGCTGACTTTTGTTCCAGCGGTGTCAACGAACCGCATTCAAGAGAACCATACGAAAACTTAGCCATAATTGTGGGAGATCAAGGGAGAGGTTGCGGAATTAGCTCGACTAGCCCAGAGGTATTCGGAGAGCGGGGTAGGATCGGTCGCTCAGTCTTAGGAAGGATGTCGCGAATTTACCAAAAGATACAGAAAAATCAAAAGGAAGAATCAGAAAATTAATTACATAGGGGATGAGAGAACTATTTTAAATTTACTCCGTGATTTATTCAATTTCTCAATAATATTCCAACTCAAATAGAATTTCTCTTCTTCATAAATAAAATAAATTAATTTCAATTAAATTCAACAGAATTAAANCAACTCAAATAGAATTTCTATTCTTCATAAATAAAATAAATTAATTTCAATTAAATTCAACAAAATTAAATTCAATTAAATTCCCGAGAGTGAGAGTACGTGAATTGACCTTGAGAGAGAGGTTATCGCGAAGGGAAATGGGGGGTCTGAAGAATTCAAGCCAACGATCTCTCCGCATTGTCCAGAGACTGGAGTGCTGGAGGATCCGAAGGCTATATCAATTTCGATGCGATGATCTCGGCGAATCGTCTCAGAGTAATAAATGACAATTAATGGGCGAGGGACTCGAGTGTGCAAATGTCACTTAAGAGTGCCATTTTGCCCTATGTTCGAGTCCGTCCTCCATCAAGAGCGTCGTGGCGTCACCGGAAAATCCCTGGAGCTCACGAGCTTCAATGTCGTGACCTTCGGGGTCTCGTCTTCCAGGAAACATTAAATTAATAAATTCAGACTTTGGGGGAGCTTTACTGAGCTAGAAGAGCACTCATTTGAGGCTTCAACTCGCTCAGGGAAGAGAATAAACCGCCATGTGCACGACAGCGTCACCCACGGCACGTGAGGAGGATGTGTGCACTGGTAGGCCTGTTTTATCCACTTTTTCCCACTAAAATTGGCATTGGACATTCCCCATACGTTCTCGAGGGTTCCAGTGAACTAATTATGCACTCAGAAGGTGCATTAATTGTTCACAAGACCTCTTGGTGAACGGGGAGAGCACAATGGCGCCATGGCAGAGCATGAGCCATGTGCAGTCTTTTATTGTGTCTCACTGTCCATTGTCACTATCACTGGAGAGTCACTGGGGTTTTTATCACTGGGGAGAGGTCTAGGAAGCCGAACGAGGGTTTTATGCACTCACTGGTGCATTTTTCCACTCGCTCGGAGGAGTCTTGGTGGTTGGGAATGCATCTCGGTGTCGCTCTAGTGAACGCCGGTGCACTTTTCCCGAAGGTCATCACTGGGCACACTGGGAATAAATGCACTTCTCTCCTCGGGAGAGAGTGCACATGGTGAATAAAAATGTACTTACCATGTTCCTCGTGTGGGCCCTCGGCGATGGTCTCCACCAACTCTCTCAATCGTTGCGGATGTTCTCGGGGATGTCGTCGCAGTGGCTGCTCGGGTCCAACTCTCTCGTAAACTGCGTTTAACCGGCGGAGGTTCTCAGCTGGGTGGTGCGACTGACACGCCGTCTAGCTGCCGCTGAGGCGGGCTCATGTAAACGAGCACGCGGGGATTTCGATTTGAAGGGGTTTTAAACTTATTTGGGCATTTCGCCGTTAATTATATTTTTTATGAGTTAACCCAAGGGGTTTTTATCCATAATGACTGAACGATAGGTATCTGGAGGTTCGGAAAGGGGGACTTAAGGCAGTTGTTCGCCTTATCTTCTCGCGAATGCACTTCACACCTGAGTGAGTGCACTTTTTCGCTGCTGTCACTCTCCCGGGAGTCATCCTGGAGTCACCGTGAACAAATCTAAATAGAGAATAGCCCATGGCGATCCATGCAGGCGAGGGGGCTATGTTCATCCACCTGGCCTTCCAGCTGCACTGGTGAATCCAATGAGTCCACGAAGCACCTTAGCCAGGGAGCGTGAGGGTTTCACCTCAACCTCTGTGATCAGCAGCCTGCACTCAACGAGATCAGCGAGATCTCACCGGAAAGCTCGGTGTATCGGCTCTGAACCGCGGTGGATCGTCGTCCCTCTCAAGATTCGCGAGATTCCACAATACAAAAATATAACTAGGAAAATACAATTACTGTACATTTTCCCTCAACCGTAAAACCGAAAATTTATCCCCTAAAATCCGAAATAAACCAGAAAGATAACTGAAACTAAAAGAGAACAAAAACTTTGATATTACTTGAACCGGAGATTTTACTTTTTACCCGTTTTTAATGTGTATCGACACGTGAATTTAATTATTTATAGAAATCGAACGTTGTTTTCCCCGCGAGGCCCTTCCTGATGTTCTTGGAGACCGGTTTCTACGAGCTGGAGCTAAAAGGGGTGTTGCATCGCCCTTCGGTAGGGGTGCTAACTTTGGGGTTAAAGGAATCGCGACTCTCTCTCGGAAAAGGTCAAAATAACTTCACACTTACCTACTCACTCTTACGATTTATTTAGTTCTATGACGAAGTTGTGTACAGGTGGCGGAATTCTCGAAAATTCCGTCACAGGCCTCCCTCCTTCTCGTTCCCTATCCGTTGTTGTCCGTGCATCTGGGGTAGAGGTGATAGTCTCTCGGTTGGTCTAGGCTCCACTAGCCGGGCGAACGTCTGATGGAGTGGAAGAGAAGAGAGAAGTGTCCTGGAAATAAAAGAGAAACCGAACCCACGCCCCTAAACCTAGGGTCGAAAGAAAATGTCGGCTACACGCTGATTTTCCCTTGGAAAATACGGAGCTCCTTTTATTCTCTCCTCTCAGGATAGTAGAGTTTACCTTATCCTAATCCTTATTAAATACTCTATGGCACTTATGACTATGTCAGGTAGAGAGTTACAGTCCACCTGGCAGCCTGAAGCATCAGTTGTGGCTTTCCTCGAGGACTGGGGCTCTATCACAGCTAGTGCAGTCCATGGTGTTTTGACGGCTTGGGGTCTGGGCTTTCCCTCTCCGGGGAAAAGCTCTCTGGACTCGATGATGATGCTCGTGAGATGGAGTCTCGCTGATTGAGGAGCTGGAGAGGTCCGCTGCGACTCGATCAGAGAGGTGGGGGTCTTAGGGCCACTACTCAGTTGAGGGGCTCCTTTTTGAGTTGTTGGACTTACGGGTGGGGGGGGGATCTGCCCCCTGGCCGGCCACTGCCTTTGGGCACCTGGTGCCTTCTCGAGGACTCGTATCCTCGTCGCGGCGAAGACCGACGTGGTGAGTCTTGGCGTTGACGACGGTCATCCTCATGACGACGGTGCTCGTGACCTCGCCGGTCCCCGTGGCGGTCATCCCCTCTCTCTGGTCGATCGGGGGAGTAGCGATCTTCCTCCGAGCGTCGCCTTCGAGGCTCATCATCACGGGCACCTCCGGGGGGTGAACGTCGTCTCCTTGGTGGGCAGGATGGTCGGTCCTCTCTCATGTACCTCTCTGTCAGCTGCTGAGTGAGGGCTTTCACGAGGCTCAGCATAGCCTCGGCGGAGGGATTTGGTGAGCGCTTCTGCTCTGACTCACGTGAGTGGTCAGAGGAGCGTCTTTGCCTGGGGGTTCGTCGTCTCGACGGGGAATGCCTTCGCCCTGGCGAGGGATCTCGTCGAGGTCGTGGAAATGTTGTCCGAGTTCTCTGGGTCGGTCTCTCGGGGGATCGTCGACGTGGGGATCGACGAGCCTGAGAGGGTTCCTGGCGAGGTCTCTCGGGTTTCGCCCTCCGTGAGGTACGCTGAGGGTCCTTGGACTGGGGAGCAGGGACTATTCTCCACTCGCTTCCGACGGGCGAGGGACTGCGGTTGGTGTGTGCCATGTATCTGTACTGCAGCCTTCCCCTGCCTCTTCCTTTACTCAGGGCTGCACAATGCATGTCCCACTGAGGTTCAGGCATGGGTGGTGGAGGTCCTGCTGGGATCTTTGGGGATGGTTGTACTACCTGAGGGGGTGCTACCTGTGGGGGTGCTGCCTGTAGGGTAGGAGCACTCTGCCCAGGTGGTGCACCGGCCGCTGAGGCTGCGGCGGCTGCGGCTTGGCGTGCGATGGCTGCCTCGATCCGCTTCTGCCTGCCTCCCCACCTTGTGGGTCTCTTCCTCTTCCCTGGAGCTTCTGTGCTGGGTGTTTCCTCGTTGTCCCAGTCATCTAGGGGTGAGGAGTATAGAGGGTATAGGGGGTGAGGGCGATCTGGTCGGTTCGCCTGACTCTCCCTCCGGTGTGTCGCTCGAACCTCTCGCCACCTCATCTCTTCTTCTACTTGATCGGCCCAGGAGGTGAAAAGCGGATGGTTAGGTGAGAGGCGGTACTACCCTGGGGGCGGGCCTCTCAGCTGAGGATCCTGTCGTGGTGGTCGTGGAGTCCGCCAAGGGCCTGGGTCTCCTGGTGGCTCCCGTGGACGCTGCGGGTCCCAGGTTTTGATGAGCTGGGGGTGCTACCGGCTTCGGGGGTGCCCCTCCATTACTCGACGCTCCGGTGAATACCTCCAGCTGTCGGTCGTCCTCCGTCACGTCCATCAGGAGGAGGTCGGAGTTTGAGTCGACCTCTGGGGTCGAGGAGTTCGGGGGCTTGAACTCACTCAATGTCATAGTGTGTAGGCGGTTAAGAGGGATTGAGACCTGGACTTCTGGGCGTCCCTCTGGCTGCTTTGGTCGCCGAACATCTCGGAGACGCGGGGCCGGTTGAGATGAGGCGACTTCTGTCGTTGGGGTCTCTTCTCCCTTTTTAGTCGGCTGGGCTCCCACTACCTGGGCGCTAGCACGATGCTCACACTCCAACTTCTCCCCCCGGGAGTCTGTTGAGTTCTCCCGGTCCCGCCTCGGTGAGCGTGATGTAGCGGAGTTGTCGGAGGAGCTGTCTTCACCGCTGCTGCTGCTGGAGCTACTGCTGCTCGAGCTGCTACTGGTCTAGGCTCCGGGAATTGAGGCACTCTAGTCCTGCCGGTAGCCAGGCGCAAGGTGCCTTTCAGAGCCCAAATGAGTCCTGGTGGCTTCCTGTCAAGCCTCCACAGGGAGTCCTTGTAGGGCTCCAACTTACGCCACACCGAGGAGTTCAGCTCCCGGGGCTGCTTCGATGGAGACCTTCTGGACGCCTTGATATGTCGGTCCCTTGAACGTGGGGAACTTGTGGCTTGGTCTCGGGGTTGAGGGTCACTGGGAATGGCATCCTGGACGGTCTCCGCGGAGGAGTACTGGGAGCTCGATGATGTTGGCTCACCAGACGTCAAGTCCTTCTCACCAGCTTGCTCATGGTTGAAGTTGTCCAGGGAGCTGGCTTCACTCCGCTCACCTGGGGCTATGGATGGGGCTGACAGGGGGCTAGGTGTGATCTTCTCACCTGCAGCTATCCCTCTATCCTCTTCCTGGATCTCCATGGGGCTAGACTGCTGTTCTATTACAATCAAAGACATGTTACGACCGGTATATTCAACATCTATATTATCCCCTGGGCTATTCTACTCGGTCAACCTTAGATGTTTTTAAGGCATAAATTACATGGAAAGTGGGATGCTATATGCTATCCATCGACTTTCCGGACCTCTATACGAGGGAAATAATTGAATAATTATCAATGCACAAATTAAAAAATTCGGAGGCACACGGGCTCGAACACAAGTGGGGTATGATCCCACATCTTCTGTTTGCCGGACAGGTGCTCTGCCAATTGAGCTATTGTGGCCTCCTCCGCATCTCCGAATTTCAGAACTTGTGCATATCTTCTCACTATCCCCACTCCCCCCCACCCTTCCCGTTTAAAGCCATACTGAAATATAACAATCAAAAACATTTTACGACCGGTATATTCAACATCTATATTATCCCCTGGGCTATTCTGCTCGGTCAACCTTAGATGTTTTTAAGGCATAAATTACATGGAAAGTGGGATGCTATATGCTATCCATCGACTTTCCGGACCTCTATACGAGGAAAATAATTGAATAATTATCAATGCACAAATTCCCCTCGTATATAGCATCCTACTTTCCATGTAATTTATGCCTTAAAAACATCTAAGGTTGACCGAGTAGAATAGCCCAGGGGATAATATAGATGTTGAATATACCGGTCGTAAAATGTCTTTGATTGTAATATTTCAGTATGGCTTTAAACGGGAAGGGTGGGGGGGAGTGGGGATAGTGAGACGATATGCACAAGTTCTGAAATTCGGAGATGCGGAGGAGGCCACAATAGCTCAATTGGCAGAGCACCTGTCCGGCAAACAGAAGATGTGGGATCATACCCCACTTGTGTTCGAGCCCGTGTGCCTCCGAATTTTTTAATTTGTGCATTGATAATTATTCAATTATTTCCCTCGTATAGAGGTCCGGAAAGTCGATGGATAGCATATAGCATCCCACTTTCCATGTAATTTATGCCTTAAAAACATCTAAGGTTGACCGAGTAGAATAGCCCAGGGGATAATATAGATGTTGAATATACCGGTCGTAAAATGTCTGATTGTAATATTTCAATATGGCTTTAAACGGGAAGGGGGGGGGGAGTGGGGATAGTGAGAAGATATGCACAAGTTCTGAAATTCGGAGATGCGGAGGAGGCCACAATAGCTCAATTGGCAGAGCACCTGTCCGGCAAACAGAAGATGTGGGATCATACCCCACTTGTGTTCGAGCCCGTGTGCCTCCGAATTTTTTAATTTGTGCATTGATAATTATTCAATTATTTCCCTCGTGTAGAGGTCCGGAAAGTCGATGGATAGCATATAGCATCCCACTTTCCATGTAATTTATGTCTTAAAAACATCTAAGGTTGACCGAGTAGAATAGCCCAGGGGATAATATAGATGTAGACTGCTGTTCGTCTGCTGGGACTTTCCCACTTTCCCCCTCCAGAAGTTGGTTTTGCCCTTGAGAACTACTCTCATCTCCTTTTGGGGCTTCTGGGGCCACTGGAGTGGTTGGAGGTGTCATCAGGGAGCTAGGCTTGTCCTGCTCGCCTGAATACTTCTCCAGGTTATCCAGGGAATCAGATGTTGTGGCGTCAGTCTCCATGATCTCGAGGGGATTGGGACTGATTTTGTGGGTGGCCTCCTGAGCTTTCTCGGTGTTCAAGAGTGCTGACTTCTCTGTCGCATCATCTTGAACAACCAGGACTACTTGGGGTTCAGGGTCTTCCTCGAGGAGTTGACTTGGCGGATGCTCGGGAACCCGTCTGGGATCCTCTAGCAGGGTTGGCCGGGTCTTCACTCCTACTTCCCCGGTGTCCTTTCTCTTGTCCTTGACCCCTCTCTTCTTCTTTTTCTCCTTCGGCGCCTCCCTATGCAGCTTCTTATCACCCTACAATCAATTCCAGAATAATTTAAAGAAAATGATGAACGAGTTATGCTTAAATATTGGGGATGAAGAAGAGGTAGGTTAGAGGAACAGGGTGTAGGGGTTTCTTTGGATGTTACTACTCTTGCTCCAGAGGGGGAGTATAGGGTTTCAAGTCTTCGATTGACGAAACTCCCTTTTTCCGTCCAGCCAGATCTACTAGCTCATATCGCGTGCTCGATAATTTCTTATCGATCACGTACGGACCATCGAATGACTTTGCGAGAGCTGCTGAGAACATCTTGGCTATATTGGAAAGAGTGTGCGTCCTTCGGAGCACTAACTCCTCAATTTCGAACTCTCCTTCCATGTCGTAAGTTGTAGTAGTGGGCCTGCCTGTCTTGGGATTCCCTCAGGGCATGTTTGAAGACTTTTCGTAGCGTCTCCAATCTCTTCATGCGCTCAACCCATTCCTGGGGGTCGCATGGGATGGGCGCTACTTCTCCCTCTAACTCTTGTCTCAGTGATGCTGGAATTTCAGGTTCTCTCCCAAAATTTGCGAAAGCCGGAGATGCTTTTAGAGAGCTGTGAACTGCGGTGTTGTAAGCGAAGCGAAACTCGTGGAGATGACGATCCCACTCGCGCTGATCATCATCCGTGAAGGCTCTCAGCATCATCTTCAGCACTCTGTTGACCCTTTCCATTGGATTACCCTGGGGGTGATAGGGTGGAGTATTCTGTAGGGTCATTCCTGTTTCCTTCGCTAGGGCCTTTATGTCCTTATTTACGAACTCCAGGCCGTTGTCTGAGTAGAAAAAGCGTGGTGTCCCCCATCTGGTGATCACATCTCGTTCGATGACTTCCCTGATCCTTCTTCCCGTTGCTCTCCTGTAATCCATACAGGGGATCTTCTGCCTCTTCTTCCTCCTCCAGCTGTTCGATGGCCTCAGTGGGTAGCTCTTGGAGGGGTTCCGCTCGTACTGCTCTAGCAGGAGCTGGTTCAACCCTTTCCCTCACTACTCGTGGAGCTGATCCTCGTAGGCGATCATATGAATGAGATCCCTGAGGGGAAGCTCCTGAACCTCTGCCTCGCGTATTTGACCTCGGGCGCAAGGCTCTAGCTGCGGCCAGGCATTCCTCTGCGTCGGAAATGCTGCCCTCTGGCTGGATGTCGTCCCTGGGGTCCTCTTCAGCCTCGTCCCCGTCATCGTAGAGGTTGAGGGCCCTGAAACTGACTCTCCGACTCGAGAACGTTTTTCTGTCCCGTCCCGTCGACCTGCTCTTGTAGGCGTAGCTAGGGCACATCGACTCCTCGGGTCTCGGTGGAGGTCTTCTGCGACTGGCTCCTTCCAGCAACCTCTCGTGACGTAGGGCCGCCATCTCGAGCTGGGCCATAGTCATTCCCTCATATAGACGAATAACGCTGCTGTACTGAGGCAGCATGTTCTCGTGGGCATTCTGAATCTGTTCCCACTCAGACCACATAGGCTCCGTCCGAGAGAAGAGGCCGCTCATGCAGCCAAACTATTCTCCGATGCTCTCGTGCTCTCCCTGAGGGCGCTCGGTGATCTCTCGACGCAAGACAATCTGGTAGTTGGGGCTGGCCAAGCGGACACGTAAGGACTGGCGTACCATCGGCCAAGTCCTGAAGTACTTGAATTTCCCACGGTACCAGATGAGCGCTGGTCCCGCGAAGCAGAACGGCAGCCCATTGATCAAGTCTGCTCCAAGATGGGGAGCATGTTGAGTCCCTCAATCCGATTGATGAAGTCCTCAAAGTCTTCGCCTTTGAGCCCTTTGAAGCTCAGGTCCCACTTGCGCATAGCATTAAACGTGGCTGCGGCCGAAAGTGGTTTGCCATTTCCCTGGAGAACCTTCTCATCCAGGAGACAATCGTCTAGCTCTTCTCGTTGAGGGTCAGGCTCGTCCTCCCGGTGCTCTCGGCGAGGATTCTTCGAGAGCACTTGACCCGGAGCGTCCTGACGTGGCTGGGGTTGCTGGTAGCGTTGCTCTGTACCATCTGCATTGCGATCTCCATTCTCTGGTAGGTTCGCGATGTACAGCAGAACTCTGGGGTCACGTGTATAGTCGTCCAGGTTCAATGCTTCCCTGGGGTGCATGTTGGATGTATGAAGACGTTCGGGCTGCCTTTCAGCGTCCCCTCCGGGAGCTGGCGCCTCTGGTGACGTCCTAGCGTTGCCTCCTCTAGTCCCAGCGTTAGCTGAGGATGCCACTCCCTGGGGAGGGGTTTGATCTCCGCCCTGAGTTCCATCTTGTTCTTGTTCCTCTTTCCGCTCTTCCTGATGTCCATCTTTGATGGGTCGTCACCCATGGTCACTTCGACTTCACCCTAGCGTTGAAGGAGCGATTGGTGGTACTAATTTCCACGTGGAGAGCACCAGGCGTGCGTAGTTTCGTCTTGGAGTCTCCGATAACTATTTAATTTTCGTGGTAATGTCCGGAACACGCGTTCACCGGTAGAGAGTCTCGATTCTTAGAAGTTGGTCCTCGCCGGTAAGAATACTTGTAAACTGTCGCAGTTCCGCCCTCGTCCAAGTCGCCGCGCTTTTAGAGCAGCTAAGGGAAAGACGCCGAGAGGACTCCCCGTGGAACCTGGATTGGAGGAAAAATGGTAAGAATACCCTCTGACCCCAAGTGCACACTCCCAGAAGGGCAGTAGTGCACATTTTCCCCGAAAATCCATAGGAGGACCATGGGAGGCGAATGCACATGCTACGGCATCACCGAATGACGGCATCGTGCCCTCTCCGAAAACCCCGTATTTGTCGAACGATAAGTGCACCCATGGAGTGCATAATCGGTTCGCAAATACTCTGTCTATTCCTGAGAAGTGATTGTGTAGTGATAAGTGGAGAAAATCATAAATAAACTAGGGTTGTGCGTGCACGCATGCTCTCCACGTGGTGTGGATGTAGCTGTGGTGCTGTTTTGCATGTTTTTCATTGCTCGGACGGATTGACGCTTCATTTGGGAGCGCTTTTCGTTCCGTAGCATTTTTCCCTGATCTTTTATTTCCATAATACCGATCTCTCGTCGAATAGAAGCTCGTGGGCTCCCTATAATTGAAGCGGCGCTACGAGGTTCCTGGTCGAGAGAGGATTCGAGAATGTGAACTGAGGGCACCTTGCGAGTGCCTATTCCATTCCTCGAGTTTTCTTCTTCAGTGAATATTCGTCTTCCCGTTAATTCCTCGTCGCTAGCGGTTCTCGTATATGTATGGATCCCCGTG